>NC_139354.1:82903617-82931117 GCF_055883805.1 Amblyomma maculatum
AAACCACAAAAGAGCACAGACAGTCTAGGCCTCCACAAGCGAACTCGAGCAGCGCAGCGGCACTTTCGTTCTTCTCCTCGTTTTTGTGATATCCTCGCCTAGTTCATCCTCGTCTTCATAATATCTTCGTAGAGTTCACTACAATATATATATATATTATACAAGCTATAGTCGACGACGAAGCGGAGATGACGATCCTGAGTCATAGCGCTTGTATCTCCCAGGCCTCTGACGGGCCGACAGATGAACTTCAATTTCGAGCGGCCATTCGCCGTTCCCTGGACAGGGCTCATCGGGTCCGAAGCCGCGAAGTGCCACTCGGCGATACGGGCATGCACGGTAAAGATGACCGGCCTCCCCGCAGTGGTAGCAGATTGGCCTGCTGTCCCGCGTACGCCACTCATCTTACTTGCGAGGGCGTGGAACAGGCACCACAGCTTGAGCCGATGCGTTATACGGACTGATGTGGCTAACCACCGGTGTCGGGTCAATAGGACATGCAACGAACGCGTGCGTTCGTTTGTCGTCGACCCGTGGAGGCATGGTAGCGACAGGATCGTACGCACCTGCCTGATGAACAACGGATGTGTGCGTGGGCATTTCATCGACACGCTGTAGTACGTTGGTGACCGGGAATTCGCGAGCAGCCTGGCGTACTTCTTCTCTGACGACTTCGGTCAGTGATGTTACTGGCGCACTCTGAGGCAGACGGAAACGTTGGAGTTCCTCTCGAACAGCCGACCGAATGAGGTCACGTAAGGCGTCCGCACCGCCTCCATGGCACGACGAAAAAACATCTGGGGCCAGGCTGCTGACACCTCGGTTGTACTGCCGGGCCCGTTGTTGGAGCGTCGTTTCCATGGTCGTAGCCTCCGTGAGGAATTCAGCAACGGTACGCGGTGGACTGCGAACGAGGCCCGCAAACAGCTCCTGCTTAACTCCACGCATGAGGTGGCGAAGCTTCGTCTCCTCTCTCATGTTGGGGTCCGCGCGCTGGAAAAGGGTCATGTCTTCACAGCACATGCGCACGCTTTCGTTTGGCCGTTGGTTTCTGGACTGAAGTGCAGCTTCAGCTTTCTCGCGGCGGTCGGCGTTAGGAAAGGTGGTTAGAAGTTCACGGCAAAATGCTTGCCAGGTGGTAAGAGCGCCTTCGAGGTTTTCGAACCACGTACGCGCAGACTCTTCTAGGGCGAAGTAAACATTACTGAGCTTTCGCTCGTCACTCCAGCCGTTGTACCGAGCCACTCGCTCGAAGGTCGCCAGCCAATCCTCAGCGTCTTCGAAGACGTCGCCATAAAAAGATGGAGGTGTTCGCGGTGGGTGGCAAAGGATCGGATCTGAGAGCCTAGGATCAGTGGCCATGTCGAGGTGGCTCGAGAATTGCGGCTGCGTGATCCTCGTAGGGGTGGAAAGGGGCCGAACCTCAGGCGACTGTCCGCGGAGGTGGCGACTGAGTCGCTGGTGGACCGGAGTCAGATCCGTCATGAAGCGTGTAAACCTGGGAAAGCGTACCCACGTTTACATGCTTGCTGAGGAAGCGCGGCAACTGGCACTCCTCAGAATCCATCGAGAACAGGCGAATGACGCTTCTCGGTATAACCTCAGCCGAAGAATCGTCACTTACGAGCTGGGCGACTTCGTCTGGGTGCGGACACCTGTTCGTCATCGCGGCCTATCTGAAAAGTTACTACGCTGATACTTCGGCCCTTACGAGATTGTTCGACATGTCAGTGACGTCACCTACGCCGTTGTTCCCGTAGCTTCAGCTCCATCCCGAAGGCCACAGCGTCCTGAAGTCCTGCACGTGGTTCGGCTGAAGCCCTATCATGATCATGCATGACTGAACTTTTCGTCAACGCCGTTGGGTGCTTGTGAAACTTTTGTGCACCCTTTCGCTAACTTCTTCCTAGTAGCACCATGTCGCATCGAGTCGATGCTACAGAGGAGGGGGCCGTAATAAAAGCTATAGTTGACGACGAAGCGCAGACAATCAGTGGCTAGTTGGCGTAGACGATGAAGTGGTTGCTGGTTGGCGTTGACGAAGAAGTTGGTTGCCTGGAACCACGCTCAGACCGCTGCTCGGACTACTCTCGGACTTCGGCAGTCTTCTAAGCTCAGGGCGTTGCCTGGACGTTTGGCGCAAGCAATACCCGTTACAATATATATATATATATATATATATATATATATATATATATATATATATATATATATATATATATATATATATATATATATATATATATATATATATATATATATATATATATATATAGGGGCGGGTGTGTCACAATATGGCACTATCAACAACTGAGGCCAACGAGCTTAAGGTCTTCCAGTCCAGGAGAAACACGGAAATTTGGACGAAGAAGTGTGAAAAATTTCAAAGAGATAACGTCCCTTTTCATATATATCTCGAGCATGACGCGACACCACCACCGAGAAATAATATAAATCACTCTATTCATATAGCAAAATATTCAATAACCCACCTAAACCATCCTAACCAAGCACCAGACAGGCCGCACCTTCATCCCAACATTATTAACTTCTCGAACGCAGTACTTACCCCGGAAGAAACATCAATCCTATCCCGTGGATTAAAATTCTGGCCAAATATCCGACGATATGACGAATATAAATTACTTAAGGACCTAGAAAATTTTTCGCGAACCCTAAGACTACAGGAATATTTTTTTGAAAAACCTAGCAGTAATTCGGTCTCATTTCCCCGGTCTCAGGAACAGTGGACCCCTGAATCTGTTAGGGAAAAACATCTGGACCTGTACATTTAAGCTGTACAGCGGGACATCCTTCGCGCTTTCGAGACGTACAAACCCAAACCCTCTAACATTTTGAAGAAAGAACGTTACACCTTAATATCACTTAGCGAGCGAACCGACATCGTCATAAAACCTGCCGATAAAGAAGGGGATTCAGTAATTTTAAACAAAGACGAGTACATTAACGAGGGATATCGCCAACTCAACAATGCCAATTTCTATAAATTACTCCAATCAGATCCCACGGCCGAACACCAGAAAATTATAACACAAACTCTAAAGCAGCTCACCGAGATAGAGGAAATACCACCGCGAGTAAGTAAGACACTATAGGCAAATGATCCATCCCCAGGGCGTTTCTACATGCTCCCGAAAGTGCACAAAGAAAATCTGCCCGGTCGACCAATCGTATCCGGCATTGGCACGCTCACAGAACCAATATCTAACTACATCGATTCCCTCATCTAACATATCCCTCCCAAACATACATCATACATATGCGACACTAATCACTTCCTGAAAGAATTATCTAAATTTATTGTCCCCAAAGGTGCCCTGTTAGTGACCCTTCACGTGGTGTCCCTATACACGAACATTCCGCACGATGACGGGATCAAAGCGCTATCACATCCTATGAAAAACACAAAGCCCCAAACTCCCCTAGCCCAACCGCCATTGCGTCACTTGCTAATCTTGTTCTAAAACTCAATTCCTTCGAATTCAATAACTCGTATTACCTTCAAACCAGTGGTAAAGCAACGGGAACAAAAATGGCGCCAAACTATGCCAATATATTCATGGACCACATTGAATCGGACTTCCTACGCTCGTACCCAAAGAAACCAGCATTTTATAAACGCTTCCTAGACGAGATATTTACCATATGGACTGAAAACGAGCACGAACTCATCCAATTCATTACCTCATTTAACAACATACATTCCAACATCTCATTCACACATACCTACTCCTCCACTTAAATTCACTTCCTGGACGTATTAATTCAATTTGAAGAGGGTGCACTAATCACCAATGTCTACAGAAAACCCACGGATAGACAACAACACCTTCATTTTAAAAGCTGCCACTCGCGCCACTGCAAAACATCCATTCCTTACTCTCAGGCACTAAGATTCAAACGAATCTGCTTACGCTCAAATTTTGCGGAAAATTCCAACAGCAGGCGGGAGGTTCTGAAACACCAACACTATCCGCCCCTTGTTATTGATGACGCCATCCGAAAAGCAAGATTAATTGATCGCAATGGAATGTTTGGGGAAGGCCGGAAGGCAGCACAAAATGAACACCGCGCAAATCTGATCTTAACTTTCGCAAACAACCTTCCGAACATCAACAAAATACTAAAAAAACACTTTAACATTATCGAACAAAATGATCGCCTCTTCAAAATGTTTCCTGTGGTTCCGCGGGTTACATACAGACGACCAAAAAGTTTACAAAATTATGTAGTCTTCTCTACTCTCGATAAAGCAGATCCTGTGGGTTGCTTGCCATGTGGAAAGAATAGATGCCAAGTTTGCAAACACGTGCAAACAACGACCACGGCAAAAAGCACACACTGATTTTAAACACTCCATTCGCGGAAACTTGAATTGTAACTCCAGGAACGTGGTATACATGCTTGAGTGTGGCGAGTGCCAAATGCAATACATAGGGCAGACCGAGAATCCCTTCCGAATTCGACCCAATAACCATCGCGCGCGCACTAAATCTCTCCCCCTTCCCCTGTTCAAACACCTGCAAAAGAAAAGTCACGAATTCGACAAACTCAAAGTTATCCTGCTCCAGAGCGGCTTCCGTAGTAACCGCGAACGGGAACAACGAGAATCGTACTTTGTTTTTAAATTTAATGCCCTACAGGCCGGTATAAATGAAAGCCCTGGCACCTTTTCTCCACTTCAAAGTTCAGTTACCCCGTAAATTCCTTCCTCAAACACACACAAACTGCCAAGTCAAGCTTACTGCAAGTAGTCTAAAAGAATGTCAGCCTCCCCCACCATACACACAAGGAAGGGCACACAATGCCTGCTTTGGTCGCCTGTGGTCATACCTGTTACCTGTTACTGTACTTTCTCCCATGTGCCCTGCTATTATTATTATGTTTTTTCACTTTGCACGTCCCGTGCAAGTTTCATCACTCCTCATCTGCACCTGCATTGAACTTCAACTATATCATTGCACTTCCTTTTTTTTCTCTCTACTCTCCACCTGCAGTTCATCACTCCCCATCTGCACCTGCTTTTTACTCCAACAATACCATTGTACTTCCCTCCTGCTAAGCCCTCTTTCCCTCATTGCCTTTCCGCCACCTGTTTCTTTTCCGCTCTTCGCCTTTAAATCTACCCGCATCGCTTACATTCGCACGACAGGGAGCATGACAGACGACTTGGCGATGCATGCTCTCCCCTCCGCAGAAAGTCATCGATTTCTTGTGGTGCTTGCCAGGACGCGGTCGTGGGGGGTAGATTGCGAAACCACGCAAGCCGATACGCCTCTACGGACAGTGACGGAGGATGTCCAGCCTCACTACAATGAAAATAGAGTGGTCGGTTGTTTGCAGTCTTCCCGGCGTCGCACATTCTGGGGCTTGGGAGTCGTCGGTGCGCTTGGCTGGCGGGGGCAAATAATGGGCCCAGTGTTGATACGGTGTTGGCATTGTCCGGGTATTGTAAAACCAGTCGGTACCGATGTAGTACCAAAACTGGGCCAATGTTTGTGCTGCTTGGTGCGTCTTTCAGGAATAGGACGGTAGCTGGGAGGGCTTGGATTATCACGACGATGCGCAGAACGACGTAATGTAGCAGCGGAGTTTATCGCTGTTGTTTATTGCGCTGGAGCCGTCGGCGCCGTCGCTTGAGGAACATCCAGCGCCTGCTGGACTTCTACACGGACGACGTCTGCGAGCGTCGCCACCTGGGGGTGTTGGAATGATAGCCGCAACCGGCGAAGTTCCTCTCGGACGATCTCACGAATGAGGTCCCGAAGGCTTTCTCCGCTCGTAGATGCGCCGCTGTAGGCATTTGCGCTGAATGATTGCAGTTCGAAGGTACGTTATAGTGGTGAGAACGGGTGTCCATCATCTTCTCTATGGTCAATGCTTCACTTTCAAATGCGTCCACAGTTTTCGGATGATTTCGGACAAGTCCTTCAAAAAGCTACTCTTTACCGCCTCGCATTAATTATTTCACTTACTCGCCTTCGCTCATGTTAGGTTGGGTGCGGCGAAAGAGGCGCTTCATCTCCTCAATGTAAGCCAGGACAGGCTCGTTAGGGAGTTGATCTTTATTGAAGCAGAGCCTGTGCCCTTTCTTTTCAAACGATACTTGCAACGGCAGTCAAAATCTCTTACGTGAATATCTCCCAACCCCTTAAAGCTGCCTCATGATTTTCAAACCATATTCTGACATATCCTGCAAGAGCAACGTAGACTTGCCTGAGCTTCGTTCCGTGGTTTCAGACATTGAAATTTGTCACGCGTTCGGACAGGTCGAGCCAGTCTTCCGCATCCTCGTCCGGTCGTCTTTGGAAGCAGGGGGGCTCACGGGGTTGGACGAAAACCAAGGGTGCTTTCTGTTCGACGGGTGCCATCTTCGGGGTACCTCACGGTGTCAGGATTCACCACCTCCGCCAGATTTCACATAGTGGTGACAAGGCCATAGACACCAAAAGAGGGAACATGCATGATAGTATTGAAATTAGATCTATTTGGCTGACTTGCGCCCGCAAAAGAACTAAGAAACTCGGCGGAGGCGATATCAACGAATGTGCTCATCGAACTAAAAATGCCGGTTTCACGCGTCAGTGCTTGATTTAAAGGCTGCAAAGAAAGATCGACATAAACCGCGATCGATGACGAGCACAATTTAGAACATTGCAGAAACACACGCGAGTGGCCGGAATTTTCGAGGAACATCTCGGAGCGTCTTGGGCGACAACGAAACTGATAAAGCCGCATCTCACTACAACGAGCATGATCAAACAAAAAACACAATTGATACGCGTGCCAGAATCAGAGTAGTAAAGCCGTATGCCGGCAGGCTGTCGAAAAAACAAATACAGATTTGAATGGTTAGCGCCAATATAACGAACTTTCTGTGGTAAAATACCTAGATAATTTTGCACGCAGCTTGAGACTTTCAGATTATGTCCATGACTGTCCCGCTGCCAATGACAAGCAAAATGTATTGCCCTCGTCGAAGAACTGGACTCCCTCAGTAGAACGTGATAAATATCTAGACATAGACTTGTATAACGATTCAGAGATATCATTACTGAGTGCGCTGTAGAAGTATGTAGTAGGACGGTTAGAGAGGCTACCGGTAAGCTGTCTAAATATGAAAGATTTGATGAAGAAACGCCCACGTATGATAGCTTCCAAACGTACAAACAGGATAGAACTGGCAGGGATATCAAAGCTAATCATTAAGCGTAAAGAGGCCGACATAAGGAAGTATAACATGGGGAAAATTGAGCATGTTCCAAAGAACTGGTGCAGCCTTAAGCGCTTAACAGGATGTTAGGCATAGGAAAAAAATATATAAATGCGCTAAAGGACAAGACGGGTAATCTCACGACTAATATAGACAAAATAGTCAAAGTAGCCTTGGTGTTCTATTCAAGAAGGACGTTTTGGTGGGCCAGTTGGCGCAACATTTCAAAAATGGACGGAGCGCTAACAACACATTCACATGAAAGGGGACACGGGCAAGCGCTCACTGACATCTGATCCTTTATTGAAGGGAAACGCACAATATATAAGCACACCGTGCCGGCACTAATCAGAGGCAGCAAACGTCACAAGGTGAAATTATATAAAAATTATATAAATGCGCTAAAGGACAAGACGGGAGGAAGGAAGAAGAAGTGGAGGTTTCCGAACGTCTGAAGATAGCGCTCTTCCACTTTTCTGGATTTTATATCGCTGTGAACTATTTGTGATCTCGACATCCTTCGGGATGGCGGGCGCACGACCCTTGAGCCCACCCGCCACCATCGAACAGTCTACAGCGTACTCGACGGGTCACCTCGACGTCGCGGACGTGGAGCTTCCAGACTCGGCAGATGACTCCACCGTGACTGAGATGGATTCCGACAACGGCTACACGCCTGTACAGTCGCGCCGCCTGAAAAGGAAGCTGCGCCGAACGTCAGTAATGAGTGAGACACCAAAGAAGAATGCTGAAAAGCAAGGGATCTTTTCCGTGGCCTTCGTACCAACAACGGCTACGGCGAATCTGAATGTGATAAACAGACAGCACCTGACGCAGTTTTTCGACCAGCTGGTTCCTGGTGAAGTTGACGAAGTCAGAATTAATCCCTGGAAGAATGTCCTGACCGTGGATGTCAAATCCCAGGCTACAGTGGACAAGCTGAAAGGAATTGGTGCGCTAGGCAACATGCCGGTCCGTTCCTTTCTTGCACATGGGAAAAAGACTACTGCAGGTGTAATCAGCGACGTTGACCCCGAGATAAGTGAAAGCGATCTCTGCACGCTGATCAAATCTACGGCGCGCATTGTGGATGTTCATCGATTCGGCCGCTCAAAGTGCATTAAATTAGTCTTTGAAACTGAATCCCTCCCATCACACGTTAAAGTGGGCTATGTGAGACACCCAGTTCGGATGTATGTTCCAAGACCTGTTCAGTGCCACAAATGCCACAAGATCGGACATGTGAGCGCCGTTTGTCGAAACGAGGTCTCCTGCCGTCGATGCGGCGGTACGCATCCTCATGAAGCATTCGAGACGGAGACTGTCAAGTGTGCGAACTGCTCGGGTGCCCATGAATCGACGGCTAAGGACTGCCCTAAAATTCGGGATGAAAAACGTATACTAAAAAAGATGGTGAGAGATAACTCGACTCATCAAGAAGCGGCCGCGTCTATTCGTCGTCGCAAGCACCGTTCCCGACGCCGACACAAGGAATCGGAAGGCAAGCCTAGCCTGGATAAGTCAACTTCAGAGTTAACGTCAGCTCAGGTGCCACAACAGATTGAGTCTAATCCCGCTAAGAGTACTCTTGCTGTAATGTCGCAGACAGTGTCACAGGCCAAGGATCCGACAGAGGCTGTTGTATTACCTACCGCCTCTGATGCTGAGTGGCCAGCTCTACCATCAAAGGCCAACGCCAGGCATAATCCCAGTTTGGTTGCCACACGTACTGAAAATTCCGACAACCCCGACAGCCAGCAGGTAAAAGAAATGCTGAAACAGCTGGTTCGTTCAATGCGGGTGCTGCTCTCCAGCATCAACACACAAACAGCAAAGTTTGCTGTTCAGTTTTTGGACGCATTTGAGCCGCTCTTGGCGGCATTGCAATAATTCACAATGGCGCAACAAACTAACCCCACCTCTGTGACGATGCACTTGCGCCGCAGTGTTGTGATGCAATGGAATGCTCGAGGCCTGCGTGGTCGGCTGAGTGACTTCCGACAGCGGGTACAGAAGTACCGCTTTCCTGTGATTGTGATCTGTGAGCCCAACATGCCGGCTGCTTTCCGCCTTTCTGGATATGTTCTGCTATGGTCTAGAGAAGCTAACGAAACAAGCAAAGTGCTGGTATGTGTACGCCAAGACATTGCGCACGTCCGCCATGCTCTGCAGCCCCACAACACGAACCACTACATTTGTTTGACGTTAACCCTGAAAGGACGAGTATGTTCTGTAATTGGCGCTTATATTCCACCGAGAGATGGCTTGGACAAATCATATCTATTTTCAATAATCCAGTGTTGTGCAGCTCCTCGTATTATTGTGGGGGACTTTAATGCTCACCACCCTCAGGGGGGTAGTGCAATAATGAGCAATAGAGGAAGAGACCTGGCAGACTTTATGCATACGCAAGATCTCGTCAATATAAACGACGGCTCACCGACGTTTCTACGCGGAACAACCTACAGCAGCTGCTTGGATGTTGCGTTTGTTTCCAGGAACCTCCATCCCTCCGTTTCTTGGTGTAGTGATGTGGAAACACATGGCAGTGATCACATACCAACGTACACATGCATCAAGTGGTTTGCACCTGCCACTTCACCTCGTGTGCAATACACAGACTGGCCCGCCTTTAGGGCAGCGGTGGAGACTTCCAGCGTGGACCTCCAGTCACCATCTCAAATAGAAGGACTCATTACTTCCTCTCTCAGTGAGAACACTCGCTATGTTAGTGTGCCGGTGTCAGTGTCCAGCATCGACGTGGAATTCGAGCGGCTCCGCGCGATCCGTCGGCGGGCTGAAAGGAAGTACAGAAGAACGAAATCCGCGCAAGATCTCGCACTTTCTCGCCGAGCTAAACGACAAGTTTTGCGTCACCTGGAGAGGTTAGGACGACAACGTTGGAGACAGTTCTGCTCATCACTGGATCCCCGTAAGCCCCTGTCGCGTATCTGGCATGTTGCGAGAAGCTTGCGCACACCTCCGCAAGAAAGGCACCCTTTTCGTGCCCTGGCCCTTTACCAACGCCGCAATGAAGTTGACGTAGCTGAAGATTTTTGCAAAATGGTTGTGGGCACAAACCAGGCACAGTTACCAATTTCAGAGGTTTTTGCACCACCTTCGTCGAATGATCAATACGACGTGCCCTTTACAATAGCTGAATTAGACGCCGCTCTTGCTTCTTGTCGGCATTCATCTGCACCTGGTCCTGACGGGATTACATATTCAACCTTATCGAACCTAGGCAAGGATGGTAGAACTGCACTACTTAATTACTTCAATGATATATGGGCTTCTAGTACTGTTCCTGAACACTGGAAAATTAGCCGCCTGGTTGCTCTTTTGAAGCCTGGAAAGCCTCCTCTCGAACTTACCTCATACCGGCCAGTTGCCCTAGCAAGCTGTGTTGGAAAAGTTATGGAGCGCATGGTGCTGGCAAGACTTGAGTGGTATCTAGAGAGTAATGATCTTTATCCAAATATGATGACTGGATTTCGCCGCGGACGCTCTTCCATTGACAGCGTCATCGACCTTGTGGCGACAGTAGAACACGAAAAGCGTCACCGTCGACTAGTAGCTGCTGCATTTTTAGATATAAAGGGAGCTTACGACAACGTCCTCCATGAAGCTATTCTTGATGGACTTGACGACGTGGGAGTTGGTGGCCGACTGTACTTGTGGATTGTAAGCTATCTCAGCGGCCGCTCTGTTTACATGACTACGCCTGAAGGAGATACTACCCACTTTCAGGTCGGTCGTGGAGTTCCACAGGGAGGAGCTCTCAGCCCAACTTTATTTAACGTTGCGCTAATTGGCCTGGTGAGTGAACTGCCAACTAACATCCACATCAGTGCATATGCTGACGACATCTGCATCTGGGCCTCTGGTTCGACGCGCCCACAACTACGTGCGAGACTGCAACGAGCTGTGTCATCAACATCGATGTACTTACGGCGTCAAGGTTTATTTTTAGCGGCAGAAAAGTGTGCAGTGATAGCGTTTACGGGAAAATGTGTCAGCCGCTACCCGATTACCCTTCATGGAGTCGTAATACCATACGTCTCCAGGCACAGATTCCTGGGAGTAATTATTGACCACCGACTATCTTGGTCGAAACATATTGCTATGGTGAAGAAGAGGCTAATTAATTTTTGCCATGTACTTCGTTACATAGCTGGCATCAAATGGGGTCCAACTGAGCGCTCCTTAATACGGCTTTACGAGGCTCTGTTTGTTGGCTACATCCGGTACAGTCTCCCAGTACTTTCTAGTATGAGCATTTCCTGCTTGCGGACTTTAGAGAGCGTGCAAGCGCAGGCACTGAAAATATGTCTTGGACTGCCCAGATGCACCTCTAACAAAGGCACAATTGAAGAGGCACACGCTCGCCCAATGTCCATATACTTGTCACACGAACCACTTCGTGTATATTTACGAGCACTTACAAGACACCGTTTTCACCCACTCAGCAAGATTCTTGATGAGAGGCCGGACTGCAGTTTTACAACTGCACTCCGCTGCCATCAGTCGCAAGTACCGACAGGATATGCCCTCCCATATCGTCCCACCCAACCACCATGGACGATGGATAAACCTTTGGTGCACCTTCGTGTTCCCGGAATACTAAAAAAATCTATGGTACCAATTAGTGGACTCAAACAACTTACTCTGGCACACATGTGGTCAGAATATCCCAGTTATATTCACGTATACACCGATGGATCTGTGTCAGCACAGGCATCCGCTGCAGCTGTGGTCATACCAGCTCAGAAAACGACTCTGCATTTCCTTTTGGGACATACCTCTACATCAACCGCTGCCGAACTTGTAGCCATTCGGGAATCTATTCGCTATATATGTGGGGAACCACCTCAAAAATGGTGTATATTCACGGACTCGAAGACTGCATTACAAATTTTGGAAAACTTCTTACGCCACACTGCCTATCAGTTCCTGGCACTAAACATTACGGAGCTCATCACATCTGCCCAGCTGCAAGGCCACATGATAATGTTTCAATGGATTCCTGCCCACTGCGGCCTCCATGGGAATGAGCAGGCCGATGTTGAAGCGAAAAGCGCTCTCATCAATGGCTTCCAAACAGCTGTGCCTTTTTCAAGAGCGGATACGACGTGTTTTCTAAAGAGTTGTATGAATATTGCTACAGCGACTTACTGGGCTCAACCAGACGCCCGACACATGCGTCTAAGAAAGCTTGATCGAACATTTAAATTTACTGTTCCGCGTGATATTCCGCGTCATCAGACATGCTTGATACATCGACTTCGTTTAAACGTGACTTTCACGCGCAAGTACTTACATTTAATTGGACAGATGGACTCACCGGAATGTTTAACTTGTGGCATCCCAGAGACTGTGGACCATGTATTATTGGTGTGCCCAGAGTATGCGAACGAAAGAAATGTGCTAGCTGCTTCCTTGAAGCGTTTAGACAAGAGGCCTCTGTCGGAGGAACTGCTGCTGGGCGCTTGGCAGGACAAGGGGAAGGGCATCCAGGCAGTGCGCGCTCTTTGCCGTTATTTGAGCGCCAGTGAACTTGATTCACGTTTGTAAAGCAAGCTGCTATGTCTGTATATATATTTCATATGCCTTCTCCCACATCGTCACCCATCATGACCTTCTTTCTTCTCTCCTTCCCCTTCCCCAGTGCAGAGTAGCAGGCCAGATTTGAATTATTCGGGCCAACCTCTCTGCCTTTTCCTATCAATAAATCCATCTTCTTCTTACCATAAAACCGATAAAAGAAAACAAGCTTAAAAGTGATATATAAACAGTTATGATAATAGGCTAAAAACGATGGTTCGGAAAACAGAAAACACCTATCATTTATAGGTCTTCTATACTTACCTATACAGTAACCAATGTAGTCAGGACAATAATGAGATTGGCAGTAGTGAAGGACAAGCAGACGTTCCGCCAGTAACGAAGAACGCGGTTAAAAAAGCTTTATATCTATGCAAAGAGGGAAGACAGCTTAGGAGGATAACGCAAATACAGATTTGATGGAGGAGGGCAGATTACCGAGCTAGGAAAGCTGCGTATCCTTTGTGCACTATGTCTGCTAACATCGACGATACACGAATCATGGAAGAACGCAAAAAGTATCTAAATTCATTAGAAAGGGGGGGCAAAGGACTTGAAAAATGATAGACCGAACAGCTTACTATCCGTTACGTTCAAGCTATTTAATTAGACAATTGCTAAAAAAATTAAGGCAACCTTAGACTTCAATCAACCAAAGGATCAAGCCGCTTTTCGGAAAGGATGCTCTACTGTCATATCCATACTATTAACCAGGGGATCAAAAATATTCGGAATATAACCAACCCCATTATATAGCATTCTCAGATTATATAAAAAAAAAAAAAAAAACATTTAACCCAGTAGAATCTTCGGCTTTCGTGCAGGCGTTGAGAAAACACGGTGTAGAAGAGCCGTATGGGAAAATTCTGGACGATATCTATAGTAGCTGCACAGCAATCAAACTTCTTATAAAAATTCTTGTAAATAGGTATTGTGCATGGAGACACGATCTTCCCAGTACTACTCACAGCTTGCTTATAGGAAGTGTCCAGAGGTGTGCAATGGAGCAGCTAGGGATGAGAGTTGATGGAGAATGCCTCGGTAATCTGCGATTCGCTGATGACACTGTCTTCCTAAGTAACTCAAGAAATTAACTGCAAAGAATGATTGATGACTTAGGTGAAGCAGAAAAGTAGACTTGAAAATCAATATGCGGAAGACTGCGGTAACGTTCAACAGCTTCAGAAAGGAAGAGCAGTTTACAATGATGGAAAAGCAGTGGAAGTGACAGGTGAAAGCGTCTGATTAGGACAGATAATAACCGCAGATCCTGACTAGGAAAGAGAAATAAGTAGGATAATATAATTGGGATGGGGCACATTTCGCAAGTTCTCGCAGATTACAACCAGCAGCCTAACGGTATCACTCAAGACGGAAGCATACAAAAGTTGCATCTTACCTGTACCCACATATTGGGCTGAAACGTGGAGACGAACGAAAAGGGTTCTACTCAATTTGAGGGCTACGCATAGAACTATTGAACTAAAAATAGAAGGTGTAACGTTAGGAGATAAGAAGCATGCAGAGTGGGTGGGAGAAATAACTTCTGTTACTATCACTTCAATGCAAATCAAGAAGTGGGCGCGGACAGGGCATGTAGTGCGAAGAGAAGCTAACCAATGGTCGCATAGCTTAACAAATTGGAGCGGAAAAAAGATAGGTAGTCGGATGAGGTTAAGAAGTTCGCAAGGGTCAAGTGTATGAAGATAGCCCAGGACCATGGTAATTGAATGAATATTGCAAAAGGCCTTCGCCCTGCAGTGGGTATAGTCCGGCTGATGATGGTGATATGTATTGTTACGGGGATGTACTTAATTTAACAGCACTGCGATGGGCTGAACTCGACGCTGAGACTTCAGTAGCCGTGCAGTGTCCACTCTGTCAGCGTCGCCTCTCTCAACGCTTTGTCGTGCCCCGTGTTCCTTGGTCGTCGTCTTTGTCACATCACTTTGGTCCCGCGTTTCCCGGTAACACTACCCCCCTCGGCAAAAGGCAACGTCCCAGTGCGTATTAGGCGTGTGATTTGGAGGGGTAGTAATATGGTTTTAGGCGGGCGACATGTACGATTTCGGAAGTGGGTGTAGCAGTCGGTGACTTTGGGTGGAGCGGTGCAATCTCATAGGTCACGTCGGTCACTGGGCATAGTACACGGTAAGGACCTGTGTAGTGGGGCAGAAGTTTTTGACACAACCCCACACGACGGCACGGAAGCCAGAGCAACACCAGAGATCCGGGAGGATAGTGCACATCGCGGTGGTGAGCGTCGTCGCGGCGTTTTTGAGTTTCTTGAGAGATGGTGAGATTGTGACGAGCAATCTGGCGAGCAGCGTCGGCTCGGGCGATGGTATCGCGGGCATAGGTTGTGACGGGGCCAGCGGCGGGAAGCAAAGTGCCGAAGGGAAGTAAGGGTCTCTTCCAAAGAGGAGATAGAATGGAGAGTACCCAGCAGGGTCATGACACGAAGAGTTATATGCAAAGGTGACAAATGGCAGACTAATATCCCAGTTGCGATGACTGTCTGATACGTTCATTGCGAGCATGTCGGTGAGTGTGCGGTTAAGACGCTCTGTAAGGCCGTTCGTCTGAGGGTGATACGCAGTGGTGAACTTGTGCCGAATGGAGCAAGAACGAAGTATTTCCTCAACAACTCGGGAAAGGAAACAGCGGCCACGGTCGGTAAGTAGTTGACGGGAGCAGCATGGTGAAGTATGACATCGTACGAAAGGAAGTCAGCAACGTCTGTGGCGCAGCTGGGTGGAATGGCGCGAGTGATCACGTACCGCGTGGCATAATCGGTGGCCACAGCGATCCATTTGTTTCCTGGCAAGGACTCGGGGAAGGGCCCTAGGAGGTCAAGGCCAACACGAGAAAATGGCTCAGTCGGTATAGCAATCGGCTGCAGGTGTCCAGGTGGTAGCACAGGGGGTTTCTTCCGGCGTTGACAGAGGTCGCAAGCGGCTACATAACGTTGGACAGAGCGGTAGAGTCCAGGCCAGAAGAAACTCCGGCGCACGCGGTCGTATGTGCGTGAGAGGCCAAGATGACCAGTTGTAGCGGCGTCGTGCATTTGTTCGAGAACGGCAGAGCGTAGGTGTTGGGAAACGACCAGCAAGTGTTCAGCGCCATCAGGTCGCATGTTGCAGCGGTATAGCGTATTCCCATGAAGGAAGAACAGGGCGAGGGAAGCGTCACGGCTGTGTGTGCGGAGGCGGTCGATAAGAGAACTGAGGGTTGGGTCCAACCGCTGTTCGTCGGCTATGTGGGAAAAGTCCGATATAGAGAAGACACAGGGGTCCGACTCATGGTCAGTAGATGAAGGGGGATCGACGGGATAACGGGACAGACAATCTGCATCCTGGTGAAGTCGACCGGATTTGTATACAGCGAAAAAGGTATACTCCTGCAAGCGCAGTGCCCAGCGGCCGAGGGGGCCAGCAGGATCCTTGGGGGAAGAGAGCCAACATAAGGCGTGGTGATCGGTAATTACAGTGAAGGGTCGGCCAAACAAGTAGGGTCTGAATTTTCCAACGGCCCAAACGAGAGCCAGGCACTCCCGTTCCGTAATAGAATAGTTCTGTTCCGCTGATGACAGGAGACGACTGGCGTAGGCAACAACGCAATGTTGGCCGCGGTGTCGCTGTGCAAGAATGGCACCAATCCCGTGGCCACTGGCGTCGTTGCGAAGTTACGTCGGGGCAGACGGGTTGAAATGGGCCAACACAGGAGGATTGGTGAGGCTAGCGATGAGGGTGGATATTGCGTTAGCCTGCTCTGGTCCCCATGAGAAAGGAACACGTTTCTTCAGCAGATTTTTGAGAGGACGAGCAACAGCGGCAAAGTTTGGGAAGAACCTGCGAAAATAAGAACACAGTCCTATAAAGCTGCGGACATCACGGGGTGAACGGGGACATGGAAAAGCACTGACAGCGCGAACTTTGTCGGGATCGGGTTGCACGCCGCTGGCGTTCACCAAATGGCCAAGCACTTTAGGTTCGCGGCGACCAAAACTGCACTTCTTTGAGTTCAGTTGAAGTCCGGCATGGCGGAAAAGTGCCAAGATGGAAGAAAGGCGACGAAGATGGCTTTCGAACGAGGGCGAGAAGACAATCACGTTATCCAAGTAACATAGACAAGTCGTCCATTTGAAGCCGCGGAGTAAGGAGTCCATCATTCGTTCAAACGTAGCAGGGGCGTTGCAAAGTCCAAAAGGCATAACCTTAAATTGGTAAAGTCCATCGGGTGTGAAAAAAGCTGTTTCTCGCGGTCTTGTTCGTCAACACAGATCTGCCGGTAGCCGCTACGAAGTTCGATGGAAGAAAAGTAGCGGGCTCCATGTAAACAGTCCAAGGCATCATCTATTCGCGGCAGCGGGTAAACATCTTTCCTTGTAATCTTGTTCAGATGTCGATAGTCGACACAAAAGCGCCAACTGTTGTCTTTCTTTCTAACGAGCACGACAGGAGATTCCCAAGGGCTGTTCGAAGGTTCGATGATATCGTTGCCCAACATCTTGTCGACCTCCTGCTGGATGTCTTGGCGCCTAGAAAGGGACACACGATAAGGCCTCCGATGTACAGACTTTGCATCGCCGGTGTCAATGCGGTGAGTCACAACTGATGTTTGGCCCAGAGAACCGGCAGCAAAGTCCAAAATGTCGGAGAAGGATAACAAAAGGCTGTGCAGGTCCTGAGCGTGTTCGGGGCTGAGGTCAGAGGCAATCATTGCGGAAATAGGGTCGGTAATTGTGGTGGAGAGTACGGGTGTAGGAAGGACGCTTGAATGTGGGCCAGGAGTGAGTGCACAAATGGTGCAATCTGTGAGAGGGGACAAGGTAGCAAGGGATATTCATTCGGGGAGGACTTGGGGTGACAGACTGAAGTTCAGGATAGGAGGGTAGGTGCTGTTCTGTGTAACGCGTACGATGAGATGAGAAGAACGACGTTGCGGTCAAGAAAGACCTCGGTGATAGGGCAAGCAAGATAGTCACTGTCAGGCACAGACGGGAAAGGTGACAGAGGTAGGTAAACAGCAGAATCAGGGGGCAGGCGAGCGAACTCAGTGGAGCGAAGGCGGGGTGCAGATGGAGGATGTTCTGAGCAGACAGGCAGGTCCAAACGAAGAAGGCCGCTGGAGCAGTCGATAAGGGCAGAGTGGGCCGTTAGAAAGTCAAGGCCGAGGATCACATTGTGAGGGCACTGGTTGAGGACGATGAACAAAACAGGGATGTGATGACTGGCAAGGGTGACTCGGGCAGTGCAGTCCAGTGACGGCAGCAGTACTGCCATCGGCAACACGAACGGTGGGTGAAGCGGCGGGGGTCTGCACTTTCTTGAGGCGGCGGCAAAACGATGAGCTCATGATCGAGACTTGGGCACCAGTGTCAATGAGGGCAGAGACGGGAACATCATCCGCGAACAGGCATAGGAGGTTACAGGGCGAAGAAATGGGCAGTAGAGGATTTCCAGGTCGGGGTACCAATGCAGCGTCACCTCCGGGAGCTGCATTGGCTAGTTTCCCGTGAAGTGGCCGGCAGAGGACGGCGAGGAACTGCGGCTAGGAAGAGGTGAACGGGAACGGCGGGCTGGCGGGGAAGGAGAGCGACTGGACACAGGAGGAGGCGGAGAAGTATGGGTGCGGGGCGGCTCATAACAAGGCGTGAAACGGGGGTGACCTAATCGGAGTAGCGGTCAACGTAAGGAAACGTCGAGGTGGTGATGTCCAGCGGCTGCGGCAGTGGCGAGCGATGTGGCCAATACGCGAGCACGTGAAACAGATCGGCCTGTCGTCAGGTGTGCGCCACTCATCAGGATTGCGGTATCGGTAACGTGGCGTATAGGTGTTGCGGGGTGTAGCGGTGGCGACCACGGGAGGGACGGGGCTTGAACTGTTTTGTTCCACGGTGTGGCTATAGGGGACGCTCAAGTTGGTAACCTCTCGACGAACGACGGCTTGAATGAGGGATATGGTCGCTAGGTTGCTGTCCGAGGAGGGCGGGTTGGATGCAGCAGGAGCGAGCGCTTCCAGTTCACGACGCACGATGCGGGTCACATTTTCAGTGTTGGAAGGTTGCCTTAGGGTCGGCAGATCCTCGCACGTGGAGGTAGGGGCAGTGTTGGGGAGCCGATCGAAGCGATGTGCAATGCGTCTGTATTTGGCCTGCTCGAAATGTCGACAAACCTACAGAACGGAGTCAACTGTAGCACAGTCCCGACAGAGTAAAGTTTGAAGGCATCGTCGGCTATGCCTTTGAGGATGTGCCCCACCTTATTAGGTTCTGGCATGTCTTTATCAACTTTTCGGCAGAGGGCCAGAACGTCTTGTATATACGTAATATAAGGCTCGGTAGATGTCTGGGCTCGTTTGGCGAGGTCCCTCTTGGCGGCGAGTTGACGGTCAACCGGTTTTCCGAACAGGTCACGGAGTTTTTGTTTGGAAATATCCCAGGAGGGTATTTCTGCTTCATGTGTTCCGAACCACACGCGTGCCGTGCCAGTAAGTTAGAAGATGACATTGGCCAGTATCAGCGTGGCGTCTCACCTGTTTTGCTGGCTAACACGCTCATAAAGTGACAGCCAGTCCTCGACATCGACCTCAACTGTACCGCAGAATGGGCCAGGGTCACGGGGGTGGGCTACAACGACATTTGGAGTTGCGGAGGTAGATGGAGCCGCGTCGGTTGTCATCGTGACGGTTCCGAGGTGACGGCCACTGCGCAGATCCAGCGTCAGATTGTGTCGAACCCGCGACCTCCACCAAGATGTTACGGGGATGTACTTAATGTAACAGCACTGCGATGGGCTGAACTCGACGCTAACACTTCAGTAGCCATGTAGTGTCCACTCTGTCAGCGTCGTCCTCTTTCTCAACGCTTTGTCGTGCCCGTGTTCCTCGGTCGTCTTTGTCACATCACTTTGGTCCCGCGTTTCCCGGTAACAATATGTTGACACGATGCATTTCTCGTCTTCGCTCAGCGCTGATCAGGAGCGCGTTCCTCCTCGAGGGGGTGAACCGAAGTTCTGACATTGAGCTGCTGGACCTACCTAGTCCGCTTCCGCTCTGTTGTTCTGGGCGACGTTTGTCGAAACGTTATACCGTGACATCTGGTGCTGGCTTACGCATCCCATTCTCAGGACCTCTTTAGGCAGCCGAAACTCAACCCATCAGCGATCTCCTAAAATGGAAATTGTGCTACCCGTCAGTGTAGCGACGGCTTCGAGGTCTTGAGCCGGCGTTCGCGCTTCTGCTATTTAACAGTATTATAAGGACACCCTCGTCTGCTCCAGCACGAACTTGGGCGACAGTCCGTTCTGCACCGTCATTCGTGTTGCAGCAGCAGTGGGACATACCAACCTCCCAAGGCTTTCTAGGCGAAGACAAAGAGGACTTGCTAGAGACGTTTGAGCGCATAGCGAAGTACAATTGCTGGACCGACAACCGGAAGCTGCAGCATGTATTTGTTTCGCTAGACGGTACAGCTCGCACCTAGTTTGGAAGTAGGGAGACCACTACAACAACACGGAGTTCCTTTGAAACCAGTTCCTCCAAGGTTTCACTGCCGTCCTCCGAAGGAATGCGCCGAGCTGCTCCTGCAGGCGAGAGTTCAGCTGGCCAAAGGCAGCGTTCTAGTCTGCTTCGAGGATATGACGAAGTTATTCCTACGGGCTGATTCTAACATGTCCGAGGTTTTCTCGTGAAGGGAATTAAATAGCAGATATTCGTTGGCTTAGTGTGTTGTCCTCCGAAGACTATCGCGGCATTTGTGTCCAAGGCCACTACTATGGTGAAGAGGTTCTATATGCGATCTAAGCCTAGAAGCGGTCGTCCATCTCTATGGCTGCCGCCATCGTCTACGCTGGCAGCATTAACATGCTCCGCGAGACCGTATGGGCTGTCATACCCGGCAAGCTGAAAAGAAAAAAAAAACGCTTTTCGACGGTACCACAGCCACAAGTATCCTGCCTTTCGCAGATGATTCACGAGATGTTGCGTTTAGTCTGCTGCTCCGGTATTTCTGAAAGAGGTCAACCTGGCGCTTCTCAACCCGACTGTTTCCAGCCAATAACACCACAGGCCATAACCTACGCCACAGCCGCTCGTCGTGCCTTTCCACCTCCAAGTCAAAATCAAGAGGCCCCTGCATACATCTGTCCAGCACCTCCTGGTCGACCTCCTCAGGGGCGTCTAAGCGAAAGCGACGTCTAGCTGGCTCGCGACAACCGTCCACTGCGATACCACTGTGGTGAGGCTGGCGAATTGCACTGCAAAGTGCTTTTACTGACGAATGGGTCTGTTGAATTTTTTTCCGACACGCGAAAACCGCAGAGTGGTGAACGGCCTCCTGCCATTGACGCGCACTTGACTGATGCGTGCGCTATCTCCTACGACTATTCCCAGTCACCTTCACCCGGCCATTGCTCTACCCAGAGACGTTTAAATACGGGAGCGCTCACTGAGCTCCTGAAGGAAAATCTAGAAGCGGCAACGTAAGGGGGGAAGGTCGCTCGTCGGCAAAATGTTCAAGATCATCCTCTGCTGCAACAAGGTGGCCACACCATGTCACGCGACACGACACGCACCACCTTGATCCACCTCGGCACCCTTGCTCTCCAATGAAACAAAAGAAGTTAGGGCCGCACCGCAGCCGTGATTGGACTTCGCGACATTCGGGCACGACCAGAACCGTAATCGCGGACATGAACATTTCAGTGGATGGAACTGACCTGACAGTGCTCGCGGATACCAGCGCCGATTATTCTGTTAAGTGGACCATTCGCGGTCACACTGAAAGAGATAGCTGTACCCAGGACAGGCTCGCAACTTTGTAACACCGAAGGCCACTTTATCATATCGTTCGTGACATGCATGTCTACAGTAACATTTCAAGAAGAAACTTACCTAGCAACCTTCGTCATGTTTTCGCAGGGTTGCCGCTACGTATTCTTTGCGCCCCCCCTGGATTTCTTAATGTATCAATCACCTTGGTAAAGAAAAAAATGCCTTCCAGCGTTTCGACGCGAAGAGGCCTTCTGCAGTCATGTTAGCCTAATCGTGATAAGTTCGGCTTTTGCTGCCTGCGCCATATGCAACTATTTTGAACCGTTTCCATTGTTTTTTGTATGTCAACGCAAGCGTAGAGTAAGCACGTAATAATTATAGCCGGGGCAAAACATTGCAGCTATCGATTGTTGTATCACAGTACAAGATGTTGGCATGGCTCTGTGCTGAAACTGCATGTTTAGGTTGAGACTAGTGATCAAGTAGGTTCTAAATCAAGGGCCTGTAACCGGTTAAATGATGAATGTGTGTATAAAAGCAATAAAATCTCCACCTTGTCTTTTTTAACACGACGTAAACAGCTAGTTGACCGCATTTTTTGAAAAAGATAAATGTGTTGAAAATTCTCTAACCGGCGCGGTGGTTACGAAAATTAGGCGAAGGGTAGCAAATGGTTCAGACATGAAGGGAAAAAAAATAGGTTAGCCTTCAATTATCTGGCATTCTTATTGAAAAGAAAATTACTCATGGCGGCAGCTCACTGCTATACGTAATTTAAGCTCAAAATTGAGTTGAAAGTGTCCTACTGTATCCAATTCCAGCTTTCTGGAGCGCTCTTCAATTGTGCAGTAACCATTGTGAGCTTTGTTATACCATTATGCACATGTTCATCTGAATGGTGCGAGTTTTCAAAGTGTGCATAATTTGCTTTTAATGAAATTCCGCTCGAAACAAAGAAGATGAAATGGGCATGGAGAGGACATGTACTGCTAATAACGAGAACCGGTTGTAGTTAGGGTTTACAAATCGGATTTAAAGCGAAGGAAAGCATAGCAGGTTATAACATAAAAGGAGGTGGTTGGGTCAGTAAAAAGCTTGCAGAGGTCGAGTGGAGGCAGCCAGCACAAGACGGGGTTATAGGAAGGTTATAGGGGAGCGCTTCGCTCTTCATTGGGTATAATACGGCTGATGATGAATATGATATATAGGAAACTCCCTTTTCGCTCAGCTGCAGATATGCATGGACTTAGAGGCAGCAAGTCTGGATCAGGGTTCCAGTGGTGCGTCATTCGGTTCCCAGAGCCCTTATGTTTAGAAGGAGCTAGCACAGTTAGCAGCTTCTGACTGCTCGACCATGACATGTGCTTTCCCGACGTCACATAACCGCGAACAAATCAAAGCCCGATAATGTCACCTGCAACCTGCCAAATGCATGCTGGCTATTTTTTCCTGTTTTAACAGCTCATATAACGCCGCTTGCTGCTTCGCTGAATCGGAGCCTTACCACAGCCGCATTAACAATTTATGAGAGAACAGAAGAGAGTGCTTCTAGTTTGAAATTTTTTTTATTGTGCTGTGCTAGTTGACCCGAGAAATAATTCAATTTAACGCTTTACTTTTAAGAATTTTCCTGCTCTCAAATCCAGTATTTAAATCTGGCAAAGAAAACTAGGAGCTGCGTGCTTGAAAATAATTTTGAGTCAACTGTGGAAAATTATAAGATAATTTGATTAACTTGTGATAGAAAGGGGATAAGATTTTTACAGTTCGCAGAGTTTCCATCATGAAGTGTTGTGCACCCACATTATTGCATTTGAAAGCTAATTAAATGTACTAATGAAAATATTTATGAAACTATTGGAAACTATTGTGAAATATGTTTCTGAAGATTTTGTTAGTAATGGCCTAAGCTCCTGATGCATCACATATTTCGCTGCGGACAGTTCTTTTGTGCCCTCGAGTAAGTAAAGAAACGTGTTTTAAAAATATTTGTCAAGTAGATTTTAACTTTTTAAGTTTTTCTTCGGCAACAAAAAGTAATCAGGCCCCATTGAAAGCTAATGAAATGCGTTTTCGAAAACAATCGTGAAGTCATGTCTATTTATTCGGAGATATGTTTGTGAATATTTTGTCAGAAATTTTCTACGTTTCTGATGCATTGCAAATTATGCTCCTATCGGTTCTTTTGTGCTCCCGAGTAGCTAATAATATCGTTTAAAAATAGTTTTGAAGCACATTACACCTTTTGGAGCGTTTTCTTCACCTACGAAAAGTAATAAGGTTGCATGAAATGGTAATGAATTTCGTTTTCGAAAAGAATTCTGAAGCCATCGGGAATCATGGCGATATATTTAATCTGAATGTTTTGTCAGAGATGGTAGAATTTTGCGATGTGTCGAAAGTTTTGATTCTAACAGTTCTTCTGTGCTCTAGAGTAGTTTAATGAAGTGTGTTTCGAATATAACTATCAAGCAGAGTCTAGCTTTTTAAGTCTGTTTCTTCACCCAAAACAAATAATAAGCCCGCATCGAAAGCTCATCAAATGTATTTTAGAAAATAACTGCAAGACGATTTCAAATTATTGTGAGATATGTTTCTGAATATTTTTTTCAGAAATGGCCTAAGCTTCTGATGCATCGCAAAATGTGCTGCTGTTGGTTCTGTGCTCTCGTGTATCCAATGATGTGTGTGTTTGAATATAATTGTGAAGCTATTATGAACTATTGTGAGATACTTGTCTGAACATTTTCTTAGAAGTGGAATTAGCTCGTTATGCATTGCAAAATGTTGGTAGTGATAGTTTTTCTGTGACCTCGAATAATTAAGACTGTGAAAAGTGATGTTGTGTTTTTGAAGGTTTATTTCCGCAACTGGTGTTGCGAGGACAGCCAGGCAAAATGCGGTATAGACCGCTTGAAAGGTCCTGCCTTCCTCTTCTAGTGCAGCATTGACATTACATTGGCAATTGGCATTGATATTTGTGAACATTATGAAAAACTACAAGATGCCGAGGGGCGATCTGCGGATATATCGGCTGATATACTGCTGTTACAGGTTATATCACAGAACTACATTCAAAACTTGTTTCTCATAATTAGCTGAAATATTCTTGACACGTGTTTTTTGATCATTTTAAATCAAACATCACAGAGCATATTATGTCTCAGTTATGGACATGTGTGGTCCTGAGTGTGTACCATATAAGCGCTCAAGGGATACATGATCAGAATAAATGATTTAGGATAAAATTTATCGTGTGTAAATAAAAAAAAAAGACTTTAAAGGGGGTTTAAAATGAATACAGGCTCACCCGCGAATTGCCAGATTGAATTCCTGGTGAAGCGTGTTCCTGGCGGTTTACCACAGAAATGCAGGTGTTAGTTCTAGCCTAGCAATTTCGTGCGGTACGTCTTGATAAAAACATTACTAATAACCTTGCTAAACAATATACGTCTGTATATAAGCCGCGTGCGCTTTTCTGAGTCGTTTATAGGTCACATCTTGTTACAAAAATTAGCTTGTGCCTCGTTTGTTGGTTCCACTGCCTCATTTTATGAAAACTGAATAATGTACCGTGGCATTAGGCTGTGATATCATTAGCGAAAAAAATAAGCATGCAAAGAAGTGTAACCTTGTCATCAATACTCTAGATAACATCATAGCGCAGCTGCTCTCGCAGTGGTGAGTCCTGCATAATAGGACACACAATATTGCAGTATTTCTGCTCCTCCGAAAAGCCGGCCACATTTTCCTGACGGTGGATGAGTGCAATAAAGGCTGTCAGGCCCGCTCCGCGTGTCATCGTGCTTCATGGTTTTGTTGCTTTTCTCCCTGCCCAGCTCCCCAGCGTGGTCGCGCCTGATAGCCAAAGTCGTAAAGAGTCGTGGCCAACGGCAAATGATGTAACCAAAGTAAAGTAAATGCGCCGACCAAACAGGAACTCTTTTCAAATTTTGCAATGCAGACGCTAAAATGAGCCAACCTCTGTCACAGAATCCAGAGTTATATTTGGTTCTTAAGGAGAACAAAAATACGTCGAATGATTTGCGGCTTCTGGAAAAAGATGACCTACTTAAGGAGGAAAAATATGGGTGACATTTAATCTGCGTCTTTAAGTTATGACACAGTAGCTCTGACGGAACACTTTGTCCATCTACCGGCTGTAGGCGACTATCCGACATATAAACCCCCACATTAACCAAACCTTATCAACGTGCCTCTGTGAACTAGAGGTAGCGTGTCTGACTCGGCATCCAGTAGCACTAGAAGGTTTCTTCTTATTCTACTTCTCCGACTCAAATGAGCAACCAAATTTGGCAGCTCCTCTCAAGTTTCTGATATCGGGTGATCTTCTTAAGTGGAACAAAGGATCGGAAATCTGTTTTTGGTAACATCAGCTGCCAGCTACTTAGTTCCAGTGGTATTTATGGCCATTAGCTTTCTCTTACAAAGCCGATGGCAGATTTTATTCACAGTGAGGCCCTCAACGCGGAAGTGTTAAAATGTTTACAAAGTATTCCCTGTAAAATCCGCGATAGTTTATGACAGCGTATTTAGTGAGCCCTTCATTAAATATTGGCGGTATGGGCTAGGATACATACGTAAATGTTTAGATTGTAGGGATTCGAAATTCCCCCCGCCCACACGAGACGGCCAACCTGCTCTCTCTCTTTTTCACGTGGAACTCTCATCATTCCCTCGGAGCCACAGAGGAGAGGGTTGGGGTGACATAACTGGCGCAGTGAGCCGAGCGGTCCCTCTTTCTCCCTCCTCTCTCATTGCGACGCAGAGCATCATGTGGAAGATGACGCCGCGACACCGGAGCGTGCGGATGCTGCTACGATAAAGGAAAAACATTGGGCACTCCCAATAAACAGCTTATTCCGCTGGCTATGCCTCAGGGCGTCCTTAATGGGCATGGCTGGGGTCAGAGCAAGCGGCACGGCCTTTGGCTCTGGAAGCAGAGTTCAAGCCCCGTTGATACCCCACTGAATGATGCACCAGCGTGGGGCCTCACTGGCAGTCAAGTTGGGCTAGCTCACGAAGAATAGTGGAAATCTACGCAATAAGTCGTCCGAAATCCGCTGAGAGATCCTGGCCAGTATGCGAAGCCTTTTCAGAGGACAGAGGCTTCCTACCACCGCTCCAAGTGCGACCGCAGGTATGGTCCGGAGAACGAGTCACTCTCTTGGAGGTCTCGAGCTACTCGTCAAGTTACAGCCAGTTGCAGCGCCTCTCCTTCCAACCCGCTCATGCAAGCCGATCAGTTGATCCAGCTCATGTTAAAATGTTTATTTGTCCACCTGCACACACAACCGTAGGTGTGGTAAGTCCGTTTTACCAGTTTCCTCAAATCCGCGCAATCTGTATGGCGGAGAATGAGGGTGAGAGCGCTGCCGAAGCGCGCCGAGCCCTCAGGTTCAATGTTCAGCGGCGAGGCAAGGTGACTGGAGTGGAGTCGCAGGGATGGCGTCGTGAGGCCACTCGCAAACACGGCCCTCAAGTGCAACTACGCACTCAGGGACATCACCGCGAGATTTCGACGGGCCGTGCGCTCAGATGAGTGGAACCGTTGAGTTTGCTTAGATGCGTTTACGGCTGCAAGTTGAAAGACCCGAGGTCGGTGGGAATCGGCCAACCCATGCCAACAGTACTTTCAAGATAAAGTGGCTGGAGAAGAATCCAGAGACGTCTGTACGGGCAAAGCTGCAATACCTGGAGCCAGCGAACTCGCTGCGACAACGGAAAACCGCCGCGCTGTTTACGTGAGATCATGCAAACAGCGGCTCACTCAGATGGCCACTTCTAAATAGAAAGTAACACTGAGAAGGCTTCGAACAATATGCTTTATTTCCTCTTATTCAGCATTGTTTGCACAATTTAGGCT
>NC_139354.1:84263617-84296117 GCF_055883805.1 Amblyomma maculatum
GTGGGGCACCCTGGGTAGCTACATCCATGAAGGATCCGATTCCATGTTTCCTCAATGACATTTTTGAGTAACAGTTAACGAGGGCTTTCGTCTGGATCACCCATGAGGACTGCTGCCGTTCAATGTAACCGCCGCTTGCGGCGGAGGCTAGCCTGGCACCGAATTTTTATCTGTTGTAGGCCGTCATTGCACACGCCACCGCTGGTGGTGGACGACGGCTGTTGTTGAGGCGCGCGTCTTTTTTTCCCTAGTCCTTTTCTTTCATCTCTATATTCTTTTCTGTCTGCACGAGGCAGCGGAGGTGGCTCAGCTACAGAGCCAGTATCAGGCCCGTGCATTTTTTTTTCTTCCTACAGCCACAACAACAACTGCCGTTCAATGTCGAGACCTGTTGAAATACGTTGGCACTGCCAGAGAGCGCAGCGCAGGTTATGTAGACAGATTAAGCACGTGGCTTCGGTGTAGCTGTGTTTAGTGACATCATGCCAGTCATGTGACTAGGCAGAGGCAAGCGCTTGGTTCATTTTTAGGTTTCAGCAGCAGCAGCGTATTTCGGTTGAATCTGCCTTATGGTTTTTCTGGTTAAATTACATGTCAATATGTTTACGTCCGATCAACTATATGCTAATGCACATTCAAATTCACGAATTCGGTGCCTTTTATAGTAAAGGCTAACCAAGTAAGATTTATCTTGTGGTCTGAACAAAACTTACCTGTGCATCGTTGTGAACGTTAAGCGCAGCACTTAAAAGTGTTCAGGGTTCAACGAAAATATATACAATTCCCCTCAATGCATTTCGTCCTAATAAACCATTCGCCCACCTTAAAAATGAACGCACTAAAGGGAAATCTCAAAAGCGCCACATTTATACAGCATTCTAGAGCACATAAGATAACGCAGCAATACATCTATAGCTAATCTTTCAAATGGCGTTGGTGACCGGCATATTTAACCAACGTCGGGTAGAGGCTTTTGTTATTCAGCAAATATGATGGGCTTAATCAGAGATGGCGCGGTGCCGTTAGCTGCCTTGACGATGTTGCCAAATGTTCACGGCGCAACGGCAGCTGTAGCCAAGGAGCGCTATGATGCAGCGTGTATTCTTTACACAAGGGGACGTCACATGTCCATTTTTTAAAGAATTGCTTCCCAAGTAAGCGAAGCAGCAGCCAAGAGGGCAGTTTGTACTCACCGTAGAAGCAGCGGGTATCCTGCCGCCTAAGGAATCGAACCTCATCACTAAGCCACAATCGCATCGTATTCCTTATATCACGTTACACGTACTTGCTAAAAAATAGGGAAGGTTCTGAAAGTGCCGAAATACTGAGCATACTTACGCTGGGTAATTTTTTTTCTAGAGCTTCAAACGTGGTTTTTTTGTACCGATCACTTATACTCATTGTTGCATTAGGAGGTGTTGTCAGCTGAAAACAACAGCAGTACTCAGACATGTTTCATGCGCATTTATTTCAATCTGCGATCATGTAGAAATAAACATGCACATCTAGAACATTTCTTCGGCGGGGCTGGGGTATTCTTTTATGCATTAATGTTATCTGAAGCCTGGTTCGACACTGAGAATGATGTGTTTCTTGTGCCTGAATACAGATCGTATGTCGTACATCGCACTGATTAACGAAGTAGTGAAGTTTGTGCTTTGACTTTGACTAACATCAATTGTCAACTGCAGCCACCCATGTGTATTGTGATACCAGATTAAGAAACTGTGATGCTGAGGTCGAGTTCAATGCTTTTTCCGCTTTGATATCGCCAATTCGAGGAAGACTGATGCCCGTTTCTTTTGTTTTCTTTTTTTTATTTTGGAATATATTCTGACATTTGGAACAAACCAAACATATATTAGGTGGCGATTTTAGCATAAAATGTCTTGCTGATAATGTGTTAAAGAAAAGTTTCGAAACTATATTAAACAGCAACTTATGTATCAATGTTACAGCTTCACCCACAAAAAATTACTACACTGATTATGCTTATCAAAAAATGTTGAAAAGCCACGTTTGAAATATTGGGTCACTAATTATGCGCTTAATGATCAATTAGATAATTTATCGATTGCCACCTAGCCAACCCTGAAACGAGACCCAGGAAAAGATGCCTCAAAGATTGAGTACAAAAGGTTAAGGAAATCAACGACTAGTTTCGGTGGATTTCAACTTGATTCCTGTTTGCGGGAAAGCTGTTGATTGCTCACTACATCCGGTGCACAATATGATTCTTTATTCACTCTGCAAGCACCTTAGAGTATGGAGTTCCAACTGTACCTTTCTTTATTATTAAAATCCGTAAGAATATAATAAACACCTCGACGCCATCGTTTTTTGAGGCTCACATGGCACCACCTATCACTGCCTTCCCAACATACATGTTGTCAAAGATGCATTAAGAGTAGCTACTAAAATATACCGAGTCGCCTGCGAATTTTCTTTGCTCATATAGGAAACAAAACATCATAGCCATCATATCACAAATGAATAGGTTGTGAAGGCTCTCAGAGTCAGTTTATTTTGTGCTGTTATAAATCTATCTTCCTGCGTTTTCTGCTATGCCCCCATAACGCGTTGCCTCTCAGATTGTTCAAAACTCACCTTGGCCAGCTCTGACTCAAACTTGAAGATCCGCTCGGCAGCAGCCAAACATTCCGTTATTGTGGCGACGGGATTCAAGATCAACGCAGCCGTTGCTATGAAAAGCACATAGCTTTTTGTAATCTGCCGATTACGCTCAGTCGCATTCGCATTGACCAACTGCTCTCTTCCCAAGATATCGAATGGCATTTCATCTAGCTGAAAAATGCGAAGCACATCAGCATGAAATCAGTGCACTACCGATTTTGAACTCCTTATAAGAACACATGTTGTGATTTTGATAATGTTTACAAAGTCATGGGAACTTTTATGCGGTCATACTTCCAACTTCCTGACCAAAATGAAATGCACTTCGTTTTAATATGTCTTCTCGCATCCTGCTTTATATCCTAAAATTATGTAGCGGGAGACATTATTGACTAAATTATTCCTTTTCTCAAAATTAATGAAACGCCATACTCTAGCGACAGTGACTTAAACAAAATGATTTTTATATTCAGCCGCATCCACTATATCTGTAGAAAATATGAAATAATAACAAACAGCTACCCAAATTACTGGTCATTTTTATGTTGCACAAAATATCACGAGCCACATTAAGAAGATTATATGTGAGCGCTGAATGGCAATGACTCTCCGAAAACAAGCTCCAAGAGGGGAGAACAAAATGGATGCGAAGTATTCTATTTTAACTTTCCACAAGTTCCGCTCTTTGTGGTGCATTTGTCTGCCGTGAGTCTGCATCTTCCACTTTACCTTGCTTTGAACTCTGCCCTGTTCTGCAAGCCGCTAACTACGCAGGTTCCGCAACCGCTGGCCAGCGTCGCAATAATTCCTCCCTTTGCCTTTATCTCCTAAATTTTGGACATATATTGCCCACTTTATTTAGGGCGATGAAATTTGAAACATTGCTTATGTGACTTATACATCGCCTTCCATCTTTCTCCGCATGGTATCTTCCGGAGAGCTATAAACGCTATGAAACTATGAAGTTAATGACATTCTAGTTGAAAACAAGAAGACGTGGGCATGGTCGGGGTATGTAGTGCGAAGAGTAGATAACGGAAGCTTGCGAAGGGTAAAAAATTTGATTCCAAGGGAAGGGACGCGTACCAGGGGAAGGCAGAAAGTTGGGTGAGCGGGAGGTTAGGAAGCTCACAGCAGCCAGATTTTTGCAGCTAGCATAAAACCAAGTTAGTTAGAGCAATGCGGGAGATACCCACGCCCTTCGGTGGATATAATACGGCTGATAATAATGATATTCCGAACTTCTCTTCATCGAAACCTCCTGTGTATTGGCAGCAGGCATGGCGTAATGTTTACAGGGATCATGCCTGAACCTAGATCAGCTGGTTATCGCTTACACTCATGTGCAGAGCCATGCGCAATATTTAATTACATGGTGAAGGTTTCGCGGTAACTGTAGTTTTGGAATTTTCAGGCCCGCTTGATCACTTTTTAGGCACTGGGTGTCTCATGGGAAGAAGTAGAGGTAAGATATAGGAAGAGGTAAGTCTGCATAGCTGGCGCATGTTCATTTCTGTGAAGATTTGGTAGCGGCTTGAGATGCGCGTGATATGTGTCGTAGCGTTTTTCAGATTTCAGAACAGCGTTCCTGCATTGGGATTGGTACTATATTGTTTGAAATTGAGAGGCCTAGGACTGTGACGTTCTTTACCGTTTGGGTTGGGTTCCATCTGGGATGATGCGAACGAGAATCTTCTTTAGGATATATAATTGAATGTTTCGACTTGGATACCGAGGAGCGGAGGCCCGTACTTTCGGCGTCAGCGGGTGCAGTATCAGCAGCTTGCTGCAGACTGCACTTGATCTCAGCATGCCTAGCTCTTTTAAACCCCACTGTGATATTGCCGGTGTTCAGGGAATACTGAAGCGCCGTCATTATTTCCATTTCATAAATTTATTTTTTTATTATTTTATGAGGGTACTTCACACTCAGAAGAGCTACTCTAAGTACGCTTAAAGGGCCAATACTGCCACCTTTCTGTGAAATAAACGTGCAGCAACTACTAGTTTGTCGGTCACTATGCCTTGCTGTTAAAACCACTGCTATAATTCCACTCCCCAAACGATCCGCGCTTCCTTCTCCGGGAGTACACGATGGTAGATGGCTGTAGGCTGAAATCACTCGGAGGTGGCCTCGTTTCCGATATGTATATCCGCGCTCCGGGTGTCCAACATGCAGATGGGAAAATGGTGTGCCTACATTCACCATTGGTTGCCTGACTTCCTAGCACTGGCAGCTAGAATAATCCGGCATTTGCTGGTCACTTGGTTTTCACAGAGAAATCCTGATTTTTATATTTTCTAGGCACAGGGACCATGTCATCGCTATCCCTTGGAGTAATAAAACCAGCAAGCAATCTCACTCTGATTTAACCATTCCTTTATCCGTTATTGCGTGCCCCTCTGATACCACGGGTAAATAAATGTCGTTATAAAAACAACCAGCGCAACTGTTTGACATGCCGCTGCTCCCGAGAAACACTCATTCGGGGCGCAGTCGCATCCGGTGTAATGTTAGGTGTGATACACTTCACACGAAGTGGCCTTCGCCCTTATACATAGCATTCATTGATTACGAAAAAGCATTTGACTCAGTTGAAACCTCGGCGGTGATGCAGGCATTGCGAAATCAGGGGGTAGACGAGCCGTACGCGAAAGTGCTGGAAGATATATATAGTGGCTGCACAGCAACAATAGTTCTGCATAAAGAAAGTAACAAAATTCCCATAAAGAAAGGTGTTAGGCAAGGAGACACAATCTCCCCAGTACTATTCACAGCTTGTTTAGAGGAAGTATTCAGAGACTTGGAATGGGAGCAGTTAGGGATAAGGCTAGATGGAGAATACCTCAGTAATCTGCGATTTGCTGATGACATTGCCTTGCTAAGCAACTCGGGAGATGAACTGCAAATAATGATTGATGACCTAGACAGGAAAAGTAGAAAGGTAGGCTTGAAAATCAATATGCAGAAGACTAAGGTAATGTTCAGCAGCCTCGGGAAGGAACAGGAGTTTACATTAGGTAGCGAAATACTGGAAGTAGTAGGCGAATATATCTACTTAGGACAGGTAGTAACCGCAGATCCGGACCATGAAAAGGAAATAACAAGAAGAATAAGATTGGGATGGAGCGCATTTGGCAAGCACTCGCAGATTATGACTAGCAACTTACCGGTATCGCTCAAGAGGAAAGTATACAACAGTTGCATCTTGCCTGTACTCACCTATGGGGCTGAAACGTGGAGGCTAACCAAGAGAGTTCTACTTAAGTTGAGGACAACCCAGAGGGCTATGGAACGAAAAATGGTAGGGGTAACATTAAGAGATAGAAAGCGTGCAGAGTGGGTCAGAGAAATAACTCAAGTTAATGACATTCTAGCGGAAATTAAGAAGAAGAAATGGACATGGGCAGGACATGTAGTGCGAAGAGAGGATAACCGATGGTCGCTGAGGGTAACAAACTGGATTCCAAGGGAAGGAAAGCGTAGCAGGGGGCGGCAGAAAGTTAGGTGGACGGATGAGATTAAGAAGTTCGCAGGGGTCAAGTGGATGCAGCTAGCACAGAACCGGGTTAAGTGGAGAGATATGGGAGAGGCCTTCGCCCTGCAGTGGGTATAATCAGGCTGATGATGATGATGATGATGATGATGACTTCACACGAATTACCCCGTGCGCCCTTGTAAACGCCCTTGAATATCCCCGCCAGTTCGCATTCACGTTTACAGTGGTGGATATCAGTGCTGTGATCAGGCGGTGACTACCCATTTTTCAATTTATGATAATCTTTTTTTTAAGCCATTTGCAAGGTATTTGTTAGTGGTTTGGGAGATGTCGACATCTTCTCCTGGCCAGGGGAGCCCCCTTGGTCAGCCAGCTCTCCCCCAGACCAACTACCTCTGGACGCCCATTTTCAGGGTGGCATCAACAGCACTGCTGTCGCGCACGCGCCATCGGGTGAAGGCCTCATAAAGCTGCATAACCAGGATGCAATGGGGACTTCGGAGAAAGAGTTCACGTCCGTATTTATGCACATTACTGACGTTCGCCAGTTCAGCCGAGGATGTGTTTTGTTCAGATCGCGAACCAGATCTACATGAAGGATCGCCAGAGATGTCCTGTATCTGTAAATATCGTGTTGAGTGCTTTTATTCTCCCTCATTTAGCATGCTCTAAAGGACTGCTCTAAAGAAACCACATGTCCATCTGAGTTAATGTGTGGGCCCGGCTCTTCACGTTGATGACTTTACTTTATGGCCGCTGTAATGCCGTAATTATTGGAGATTTGGCCATAGCGCAAATGCCTGCAAATCAAGTTCTAGGTGATCTGCGCGCGGTACGGACGATAACCGAGACGAGATTAGAAAACAAAAATTAGGCATGTTGCTGATTTAATGGGGGCTGCACTGCACTAGAACTACACCCCGGTAACGCAAGCGTAGCTGCGCGGCAGACTGCAGTGGCCGATTCCAGTCTGTCTACTACTATAGCAGCAACGGTAGAAAAGTCTGCGGCGAATTTTTGTGGAATCTCTGGCCGCATGCAATGCACAACTAATGGTTTTACATTTTTCCCCTCTTATGCTAGATCCTAATGCCTCTGAGGTGTCTGTGGCGGATGCCGCTGCTCCTCTCAATCAGTTTCTTTGGTACACAAGCAAAAAACAGCCCATTTCCAATTTGTGCCTCAGTAGCCTCGACCTGTGCAATCGATAGGTGTGGTGACATGATGGAGCTGTATGCTCGAGGTCAAAGCAACCACACCCATCGGTTGCTTTGCTCAAAATATTAGCCGGTCTCCTCTGGCCCTAGCTGGATCTCCTCGGCCTCGATTTAAATAAAAAGCATAATTTTGATATATGTAAAGCACAGCATTTTTCACAAGACAGTTGCTGCCGCAATATTGTGCAAAATAACATCTAGCAATAGAGTAAGAACCCCTGGCCATAAATCTAGAAGAAAGAAACAAAAATAAGAAAATTATTGAATGCTGAGTGCATAACTCAACGATCGCCTCTCCTTCCATTTAGCAATAGTCAGTTTGAATATAAATATATAGACTATGTCGTGTGATGAGTTTTTTATGTGAACCTAATGCGGGTTCTTTGTGCGAGTGCTGGGTGTGGACACATGAGTGTTGTCGCCTTGCGACACGTTGGTGCTAGGTCGGAGCATATATTCCGCATTTTTTTGCTTTTATGTCTTTTAAATCATTCGTCTTTTCAATCGTTATTTTCATTTTTACTTGCTGTTTTATTGTTTCACTTTTTTAATTTTGTATTTTTTTGCTGTAGATGTATGTGTGTGCCCGTGTTTTCTTGCTCTCTTGTTAGTCAACTCGCCCAAGTATCGTATTTGCCAAGTTCTTTTGTTGCATGGGTGTCGGCCTACCTGGTGGACTAAGAAATTTTATTGGTGCCAGCGTGGGGTACCTTCACCCAAAATCTTACAAATCAGAGAGGGGCCACACGGTGGGCTTCTCTTCTCTGTGCTTTTTAATTTTTTTTTCAATTCTATTCTGACCTCACCTGATGGGACTATACGTGCATGCGGACGACATAGCTTTCTTTGCAGCTGGTGGTGACATAGTGTTACAGTCACACTTAAGTGCCCTTGATCAATGCTTATCAGATATTCACTAATACCTTAATGCACAAATCTGGGTACTGTTAGTTTTTCCCATTTCTCATCACGGTCACCAAATTAATCTTACTTATTTACCGGAATAACGTAACAACACAGGAGTTCTCACAAAGTATCACGGGATTACGTATGACAGCTACCTTTCTTGGCAGGCTCGTATATATGGAGAAATAGTTGCTGAGAAAGGAGTTCGTGTGGTTGCACTGCTGCGTAGGTTGAGCAACCCCCGTTACGGTATGCGCAGGCACGGCCTTCTTATGATTTACATGTTTATTCTTCCTCTTTTAAAATTTGGCTTTTTCCTCTTCTCTTGAGAAACTACATACAAACTGCGCCCTCTGTTATAAAAAGCCCCTCGCTTCTTTTCGCGCCTCCCTGAGTTTGTTGTCCAACAATGTTTTACATAATGAAGCGCGGTTGTTAGCCTTATCGAGAGGTTTCGCCTCCTGACGCTCCAATCCTTCTTAAAGGTTATGTGATTTGGAGCGGCATGTGTTCCAGTTAATTTTACTTAATCATCTAAAAAAGAAACTTTTGTATCAGGTTTTCCCGCCTTCAGGCACAGCAAATTCTTTTGCTTTATTTGCTTCTGATGCCACCAGATGTGCACATACTTGAAATTGTTCTTATGTGGTCAATGGCGTATTTGTGGGTAAACTGGTTGATGATATTTGCCCCCGAGAAGCCAAATTAATGCATTTGTGTTTGATAAACAGTATACCGCAAGACTACTTGCTGACAATTCCCTACCATGTTACCATTGCGACTGATACCTCGGTGTGTGAAGAAAAGGTCGATGTTGGTATTTTCTCTTAGACCCTCAACTGGTCTTTCTCTCTGTCTGCCATACTTCACCCCTATGTATTGGACTGAGTTCCAAGCGGTGGTTCGTGCTCTGTCCAAGATCCTAAGTTATTTTTCAATGTTTTAATAGTCAGTGACTCATTATCTTCTTGTAATCCACCATCCTCATCTGGTCGTAGTTATTTTGCACATTTAAGTTCATCCCTCCTCATTCCCAGTGGACTAGGAATGTTTGAATTCCTGGAAAGAAGGGCCTGCAATTCAATGCATCAGCTGATGATTTGGCCTCCCTTTCAACCCGTGCATTCATCATAGTTGCATAGTTTCGCACGTGTAATTTAATGCGTGATTTAGGAACCTCAGCGCTTAATTCTATGGATCAATTTCGACACCTTCTGTACCCCTGGATGAGTCAAGACTGGTTGTGTCGCTAGCCTGAGCTTTTCTTCACGCGATTTCGTATTCGTGTCCCGCAGCTACAATTGTACCTCTACAGGTTAGCTCTCGCAACCTCCCCTCTGTTCCCATATTGTGGTGAGCCAGAAACAACAGAGCATTTTTTTCTCTCTTTTGCCGCCGATACACATGCCTCAGGAGAGGGCTATTAGAAGTTCCATTACAGAAACTTAGTTTACGCAAGTCTTCTGTGATTTTCGGTCCCTCGGTGGTTCTATGCTGGACCGTCCAATCGATATGTAAACTCTACATAACAAAATTCTCTTCTGGGATTAAAACTTCCCTCATAGCCAACTGTTATAGCTCTCCATTAATAATTTTCGATATTCTCTTTTTGGTATTCTAATCTACGTTTTCCTCTCTCTTGTTCATTATATCGCGTATATTATTACTCAGTAAGCCTCGGTACCACCTTAAACCACCTGTCAGTGAAAATGAGTGGCTCATATTTCAGATATCTCATTTGTGCCGTATGCAATGACCAATTCCCCTTTTTAGGTGTGTGCCATTTTTTAGAGGAAAACAGTCATAAACAGCGTTTGCAAGGACAATCGAGAAGCTTTCCCGGTATACACAGTGGTGTAAGGCTGTCGGTTGACACCAGCCTTCGTTTTCAAGGCCCAACTAGCAGGTCGAGCTCTCAGCGGCTTCCTCTCCAGTTTGGTGGATCACGACATTAGCCCCGTCACTAAACGTGGGCCCTGCGTCGACGCCTCGAGGACGCCGACACGTGAAGCTGCTGCTACCCACTTTATATCGTCTACAGTGCAGGGACTCAATGGCGTCGGCGCTTCTCCAATTAACTCTGGCGTGTCACTATCGACCTCCTCCACCACCGATTTCCACCAGTTCCTTCCACCTCTGGTATTCATTCACATCTTCTTCGGCCAGATTTGAGACACTCACTCATTAGAACGAACGACATTACTTCATTGCCGCCTAGTCATGTTAAAACATTCATTACCAGCTATTACCACTTCATCACGAGGACTCGGCAGCACGCTTTGATTACAATATAAGCATGATGTGCGTGAGCGCTTTTAAGTGTTCACATGTTTCGGCTCGGTTGCGTCATGTATGAAGTGCCTATTCTTGTGCGTGAACTCCTAATCGGTGCAGTTGCTTTATAGCACGGTCGCGCAGAATCTACGTGTTACGCCATAGAAAGTAACAAGTAACACTCTGAATAGCGGAGAATGAGATTTGATGCATGATCACATGCAGCAAAACCACATGAAAGCATGCAGAGCTAAAGAAGTGAACTGCACAAGAAAAGAGTGCTTTTTCAATCTAGTGCCATTCTTGCGCATTCAACTGAAATTGAGGGGACCTACACTCGAAACGGAACATTTTCTGCCTCTTCTGCAGACGCGAGTCTGTAGAAAGACAAAGCGTGGTTGATGAGCAGCTTTCGTTAGGTCCGTATTCTGTACCCAGAAAACTGATAAACGCCGAACAAAAATTCATTTCGAGAGAACTGAAATCACTTTTTAGAACAGTCCACAAACTATTATAAATATTATAAAAAACTATTATAAAGTAACCGTCCACGAAAACGAGTAGGCCGACCTGTGTTCGATGCGTCACGTTGCGAGCGGAACTCTGTCGACCTGTGAGTGTGATGTTTTGCTTACGGGCAAGTGCTTGGGCTTGTGAACTAAGCGCTCGGCAAAGTGTGCTGCGTCCGAGCTCCATGATCGCTTTTAGTAAATGGTACATACGCTCTACACATAAAAAGTTCCATTTAATTGCAGACCCTGCAAGGTTTCTAATGCTCGGAATCGGGTTGATGTAAGCGTCCGAAATTCGACTGTTTCAAAGCAATTTATATTTTTTATGCCGTGTTGCGTATACGCATTTTACAGTGACCATGTTCTGGGAGTGTTCTCGACTTGAACACGTCGAAGTGGGCTGAACCTCTTTGAAAATTGTGGTATCAAAATACTCTCACTCGTCTAAGCCTAGTTGAGCCGCTTCATTCGAATGCAAGGAGATTATAGTATAAATATTTCCGCAAAGCATGCACAGAGAACAAATGCCTCCTTTTCATGCACTGCGGGGTGAACAAGAAAGAAATAGTAGGCTGAAAATTACATCAAAAAAAGAAAGTAAAAACTGAAAAAAAAAAGAACATGGCGCCTGTTTTGTTTCCCTTGTTGCCAGAACTTAAGAATAATTACAGTGGTCAGTGGATAAGGCTCTTAGTTAAAATTGTGGCTTTTGAATATAAGAGAGTAGGAGTCTAACACGAGCACAAACCAGAGCACGATATGTCTCTCTACTACGCATGACGTAGTAGAGAGGGATCCCATCTCAAGAATAGTATGACGGCAGATAAGAATCCGGTACAAGTGCAGCATGTCTTTAAATATTACGAGCAAGTCCCTGTCCAAGTTATGAAACAGGCCCTGCTAGTTAAAAAGGCATACCTCAATGATAAACCGTGATTTGTCTTTGATGTCTTGAGCAACGGCTGTGCAAAATACAGGCCACAGCGAAGTATTCGTGAGCAGCTCCCTATAATTCTTGTATGGAATTTGATCAGGCTGAACGACGGGCCATCTGCTAAAGCCTTGAGCAGAAAGCAGGTCTCCCCACACTCCGATCAATTGAAATTCCGTAAAATCTGCAAAAATAGATAAATATAGTTGTTTTCTTTTTGTTCAGTACTAGCAGATTCTAAAGATAGCGTTGAAGAAGGAGTGGTGGTCTCTTCCCGTAAGACCAGCTACTTGGTTCCCGACTTGCCATGTCATTAGCTTTGGCTCAGCTGTTTCTATGGAGGAGCGAAGAGGAGAGAATCCGCGCAAAGCAGTATATGGGAAACGCGAAGCGAATACATCATCGAGGAAATCCCGTTGGACTACAACGCCTACTTGTCAGCTTCTTATGCTCACGAGAAAGAACTAACAACGAAATGCACGTAATGATAAACAATCTACACATACTTTCATGCACAGAATCTTATTTCCTCCAGGGTTAATGCCTTCGTATGTGAAAACCTATAACCTCTCATCCCCTACAGTCACCGCCGTTCTAGTCCTGGGCAAAACGTCCAGGCTTGCGACCGGTTTGCTGGGCGTACAATAACATTTAGGCGACAGCTTATACAGCTAGTTCGGCTGTAAATACGTCGGCGCCGATCTTGTAATACCGCGTTTAGTCGGTTCTAAGCACTGTAATTTTTTTTTATTGCGATGCCAACATCAGCGGAACGGGGGGAAGAGGGATGTATTTGAAAAATCTAAATTACCCCTTCCCCCATTTTGGAGACAGTTTCTTGACAAAATGGGCAGAAAAAACTTTTATTTGGTAAAAAAAAACTTGGAAAACATCTGCTACAAGCGCGATTACATTTCGCTTGAAATTCATGATGTGTCAACTCGTTTAAACTCGTTCCAATGTTCGTTACGACTGTCAAACAGCTGACATCAAAAACAGTAACGCGGATCCGCTGATGCCTGCGGGAACCGGCCGAACTCAACCAAACGACCACAACTCGCACAGGCCCACGTCAAAACAGGCTGATATTATTATTGGTGTTGTTTTCGGCCGGTGTTTGGCGTTTTGTGCCCCCAGCTGTCAGGTAGCGTCGGAATGCAGCGACACAAAAAGCTGTAGGTCGCGCCAAGGATGCCGAAATACCTCGGGGCTTCGGGTATTCCAGCTCAACGACTTTGTAACCAAGGGCACTGGCAGCCTTGTCTGCGTGATATTCATCGAAGAAAAAATGATGCTTTGATTCGCATGCAAACTATTTATTTCCAAAGTTTTTTAGTGAAGTAAGGGAGATGGATTAGAAACAGCAGTGGGTGTCTAGAATCAGCGAAATTACAGTAGTTGTCACCACGTTTCGGAAATAATCGGGGACTGCGCGAAAAAGATATATCGCTGTAATTTGTGCTCATAGAGATTTATGGTTGGTTGTTGTGCGACGATCGATGATCGGTTGTTGAAATTATTGTAAATAAATAATTGTTTAATTAAAGGCATAAAGAATAAAAATTGGGAAAAGGGGGCCTCACAGGTGCCAACATGCTCACAATGAAGCGATGATGCTGATTAGGAAGAACTCAAGTCTGTAATAATTGATAAATTAATCAGTTAAAAATGGAGGCTGAAAAGTGTCGGAATGTTCAGAAGGAAAAGTCTCTGCTGATGCTAAGTATCAGTGCATAAAAATAAAAAGAAAACGAAAAGAAATCGCCCATTCATTGGAATCGCTATTGTGTCATACCCTTAACAGATATCAAGTGTTTTACGCGTTTTTTTTTCTGCCTTTTGAACAAACATCCAACCTGAATGTACAAATTTCCGTTCTGAGAGGTTTAAAAACCTCGTTAGACCTAAACAAGAACACATATAAGGGACCTGCAACAATATGACAGCAGTTTTCATATGTCTAGCAGTCTATGTCGTCTTTTTTGTGTTTTAGTGTACCGAGCAACATTAAAAACGTTCAACCGTTCTAACTAGCCGTTGCGGTTGCGGTCAACGCAGTGGCATCCTAATTGCGGCCGTCACGACCATCCTCCTCTCACTGATCACCGTTGTTACTCTTTCTTCCTTTGAAAAAGAGCAAAAACAACCATCGAAGATTGTGGTTGGTCGCGCACGTGTCACGTAGGTACGCTAATGGTCGATCCTTTGTGTTCCTTACTAAGCAATAAAATGCAATCGTTGTGTCAGTTTTCATTAGATATATTGTCACAGATTGTGCCTGCAATCATTATCACTTCCATTTGCTAAAGGATGAAGCCCGCCGATGCCATGATGAAATTTTAAGGCTTGGTGATTGTGGGTTGTTCAGTACGGAGACCAGTATTCACGAAGCTTTCATATCCAAACGTCACTGCGGCCACTCACCTCCTCGAAAAAGAACACATGCAAATTCAAGTCCCTCCTATACTCGTAACCAGACACCACCACGCATGCTCATATATTCTATTTTTTTCATATGAGCGTTTATTTGCTTTGTGGATGTTTAGTATTGGCGAAACCTTATAGTTTGTATTCCTAAAGCTTTCTTTTTCTCTATACATTGGTAAATTCGCACGGCAACGCTGTCACTGTTTTGCGCCGTAAATATTTCTCATTGCTCCGAAAGGATCGATAGCTGTGAATCAGCCATAGTCATTCATTCATATACTTACGACATGACATAATATAGTATCATTATCTTTATTTTCTCACATTTGTTAGCCTATAGCGATAGTCAAGCGGTTAGGGCGCTCCACAACTGAACCCTTGTACAATGAATAGAACCTTGGCCGCGGGGGCAGCTCTTCAATTAAGGCGGAAAGTAAGGCGCCCCTGTGCTTTGCGAAAACAGTGCAAGTTAACAACTCCAGGTGGTCGAGTGTTCCGGAGCATTTCATTACGGCTTCTCTCTGCCTGAGTCGCTTTGGGAACCTAAAATATACAGGCAACCTTTTTAATTATATCTAATTATTTTCTTATTGGAGCCCCATTGTGTTTACAAAACTATAATTTGCTATGGCCGCACACAGTATCAATTCCACTGATAAATCTAATACTCTCTAGAACAAAGCACGATCTTGTTTGAGTGAAAGCAAAGTGGGCTACAAATACTGTTTTCACGCCTCGGCTTCTTAAAGAGTAAACGGTACGAAAGTGTTTCTTTTAAACAAGTAATAAATTGGTGAATGTAGTTGTAGTAGGCGCAAAGGAATTTCTCAGTCCAATCATGTCTTATAGCATTAAATATTAAGTTATGTATAGTTAATACAAATGCTGAAGCATAAATCAAATACCACTTGTTTGATAGTACAAAATCAAATCGTATCATGCTAAATTACGGGATAGATTTTTGATATTCACATAAAAGAAGGAGGTAATCTAGATGAGAGCCCACTTACTGTTTTGCATACATGCCCTGTATAGGATTGCCGCCTTCTGAGTAATTTTGTAGGGCTCAGTGATGACATCTACACTCTCAATGAGGTCTGAAAAAAAAAAGAACCGGTAATTCGCTGGGCTTTGCTCCTAATCTACTGTTTAAAACACTTCACACGAGAACACGAGACTTCAAAATAAGGCATTGTGATTTACATCATAACAGAGAGAATAGTAATAGCAGGCGTTGATGGCATCGCATAAGAGTCAGTTTAGTGTGTGACGTAAAAATGAAATCTGCGTTACCTTACAACGCTAGCCTTAAAATTTCAATGTATTTTTTTGTGCAATTTCGTTTCGGGTTTTAGTCAGTGAGAATTAAGTGAGTCAGTCAGTGAGAACAAGAAGCGAGAATTAAGGACATAGTTTTCAGCGCAAAGGCACGCGGCCAAAGGAAGGAAGAAGAAGGAAGACTATAGGAACGAACACAGCGCTGACTCACAGTCAGCGCTGTGTTTGTCTCTATAATCTTTCTTCTTCTTCTTTCCTTTGGCCGCGTGCCTTTGCGCTGAAAACTATGTCCTTAAATCTAGAATGCTAACTAGCCCAACAACTAACTCTAAAGAAGTGAGAAATCGCGTTGTGAGTGGCTCGTCTATTAGAAGCTCACCGTGAGACCGGTCATGCAATCGGCCGTTGTAGTGGCAAGAGAGGTAGGCACCGCAAAATACCGCTCGTGTAAGACGGCTTGCATGTGCTAAAGATTGACTAATCCGTGAAACAGACCAACTACGTCTTAATTAGCGTATTGTGAATTATGTGCTGTTTGTGCATGAGGTGAATGAACAGCTCTCAGGGGCTGCCTCCAACTGTATACCAAATTCTTTACTAGTATGAGCGGCTTCCTTACGGCATTGGAAATCTCCCTCCGTAGTGCAGAACCTCAGGAACGTTCTTCTGAAATGTATCCCTGAGGTCGGATGTGGCTCCAGTAAAACGCACTATGCTAGTTAGTGCATTTGCACGACAAAATATTTAACACGCCAAAAGGATGCATAAAGGAAAATATAGAAGGACCAGCGTAAGTGGCAGGCTTGGTTCCCACTTCCGGCCGACTTCCTTCATTTAAATGGAGAAAAACCTTTGTCTTGTCCCTCGGGCTCGGCTTGGCAAGGTGGATAGCTCTTTCCTGTTTGTTTTTTGGTATGCGTGCTTTTGGCTGGTTGATTCTTCTTTCATGCAAGATGTTACATTGACAATGAAATGATTTATAACTGGTGTATAAATGAACTCTGGCAAAATCCAGTGCTACAGGATAAAAATGTGATGCTACGCACGGAAAACTAAAAATCGTTACTTTCGACTACACAACTTTAGTAGGGGGAATGATGTCTTTGTATTGAGCATTCGGAACAAAACAGGGAGCGTCCTAAGCAAGCAGGGGTACTTAGCTCAATTCGCAATGGAATTCTGGCGGTCTACTCCAGATTCCACCGAAACATGGCGAGTGCTGCTCCCTCAGACTGAATTTGTTCAGGCAGATTAAGCTATGCCTCTGTAGAGACAACTGTGCTTTCGTATTTCTAGATGCTTGAAATTTTCTCACGAGCAGTCTGGTACATTATCGTTGTAATAAAAAGCACCCATTTGCTTTAGGCAGGGTGAAATTCAGCATTAGCACGGCAAGTTTGTTTTTTCCGATTGTTCTGAAATGGTCCGAAAATTTGCGATTTTGCGGCCAGGCCGAAATTCCATACTTAGCGCAGCTACACCCAGATAGAAAGATGTGCTCACGAGATGCGCTCAAGATCCTTCTGGGTATGTGGCATGTGCTGCAGTGACCTAGATACATGGTATGTTACCACGCGAAGATTCTGAGTGGGGCACGTTTATTTTCTACCATAAGCAATAAACGTGAATGCCGCGTCATTCTGCGTGAGCTATTCATAAACTGTCCATCTACAGCGTGTTTGCGTAGTGTTAGCAACTGTGTAACACCAAATCACCACGAACTCTCTGGAAACAAATCTCCGTCGCCTGGCAACACGTATCGGAAACTTCTGCGTTAAAAATTGGCGTACTGATTGTCACAGACAGAACGAAAACACTATACCGGGAATGTTCTTCCGCTGCCTCTAGCTTAGATGCTCTATTGCTTTCTTCCGTGCGCCGTTCATGCGTGAATGTACAGAACCGTGTAAATCGGTAACATCCACTCTGCAGAGCTTCATGTGCGTTTGGTATAGTAAGGTGTGAGGCGAATAACCACCTTCCATATCCCGCTGTTGCAGCAGTAGCGTTGGTGATGTTTTGCGCCATCCATTCTGGCTTGAACGACACACAGACAGGATATAAAACGCGGGTGCACCTTCCGCATTCGAACTTCCGAGAACAGAAGCCTTATGTTTTTGTCTAATGCGTCAAATAACAAAATAAGAATATTAGGCAACTTCTAGCGAAAAGAGTTTTGCGTTTTGGACATATTGACTACCTTTCTTAAAAACGTGCTGAGCGGGAGGTTTCGACGTCCGAAAAAAGGGCACCGAAAGGTCATACTTTTAGGTTTCCCATGCCGCTCTTCGGGATAAATAACTCTGAAATTGAAATTAACTTCTAGGGATCAGTAGTGTCCAATAGAATTCCTGTTGCCATCGTTATTAGGCTGACGAGCATCTTGGGTTCTGATTTAAACAGTTTTCGAGCTTCATTTGACAGTTTAGCATAGCTCAAAACTAAGACGACAGGGTCCTTGTCGTTAGGACTCATAGAAAAAGGGTGTTACACCCGCGAACGAAGCACAAAGTTCTGCGTTTTTGTTTCAAGAAAGAAACTTGAATAGCATCGTTGTATAGGAACTGAAATGGCTAAGATTACTTTTCCGATGGTTTATCAAACTCCATCTCTCAAATTTCCTCATTCTGTTGAACGTTCGTACACCCGATAACACAACTGAAATTCTCAGCGGCTCCAAGAGATCTCGCAAGCACTCAATATAAAACACATTATAAGCTTGAAGTTACTTATCAAGCTCGCGTAACTCTGAATAAAAACAACAGATTAGTGTCTTCGAGCGTTGGTTTCTCTGAGGCTGGTAAATTCGGCAGGGGAGCAGTGACACTCACCGTTAATAACCTTACCTGCTCTGAAGTTCTGTCCCACGCGCTGCATGTGATGCTATACTTCCCCTTTTTAGAGAATATCACCTTTTCACCTATTTTGAAGAATTCTCTAAATAGCGCCTTTTTTGAGAGTACCTACCTTTTTTTTCACTTTTATTGCGTACAAAATATTGACAACTACTTGGGGACATATCACTACACGAGGCACAGAGAGTACTACATTAAAAGCACAAACATACCTTTCAATTCATACTCCACGCGCTCCTCCGTTTCTTCGAATGTCCCGTACGATTTCGCATCGGGTGGAATGGTATGATTAGCGATCCATCCGTCGCACACAAAGCTGAAGAAATCGTCACATGGCTGCACACTTTCGTTGATGCTGGCCTTGAGTAAAGCAGCTGGAAAGCGTCAAGCATATTATGAAAACAAAAGAAAAAGTGGGCAAACTTTTTGCAGACAGCTTTTTTTCATCATCTTCTCTAGACCTAAACCTGAATATAGGAAACCAAAAAGCTCCCGCTTAAAAATTATTAAGGCAGTGTGAGCACTAAATGATCAGTTCCAAGCTTCAAGTTATAATTTGACAAGAATACCTAAGAGACGTTGTCGGTTGGGAATCATTCTCGTATGCTAAAAAGCCTTAGAAATTGTTCAAGCACTGCACAAAAATTTGAAAAGTCCAGTAAGTTGCTCAGATGATTGTCGTGATCGAGAAATGTTCACTGTGGCCAGTGATAGCTACACGTAGTCAAAACTGTCAAAAGCTCCTTGCGTCATCGTTCTAAGGTAAACCGCCAGCTCCTTATTCAAAATGGTTAATTAACGGTTGAATTAAGAACTGGTCTATAGCAGTCCTTAAAAAAACAGTTTAAAAGCGGCACAGATTCTAGAATAGCAGCTTGGGCATGTTGGTTATGCATCTTGAGGTAACAGCGCGGAACGTGCACGGGAGCACAAGATTAGAAGACGACACAACGAGTGCTGACTTTCAACAACGTTTATTTTGGAAAACCCTCAACTTCTTATACCCTTACGCCACAGATCACGTACAAGTGACTTGCAAATTTCAGCATAGTTATAATAACAAACAATAAAACAAAACATAATAATAGATAAATAAATTCATGTGCCGCATAACCTTCTCTTGCACACAGAGTGGTACACTCTCTTAACACTCATTGAAAAGATTGCACATTCAGCAGCTCGATTTCTTTTTGTGCTAGCAGCAGGGACGGTTTGCTTACACATCGTTCCTGCAGTCTAGCTATCTCAGCGGCTTCAATTATCTCATGAACCAGCTGCTCAATATGTTTTGCTAGCACTTTACATTGTGTAAAATGCAAGTTTTCGGTTGCTGCTGCAAACACAGAAAGAAATCGTCCCGTCCCTGCTACTAACACAAAAAGAAATCGAGCTGCTGAATGTGCAATCTTTTCAATGAGTGTTCAGAGAGTGTACCACGCTGTGTGCAAGAGAAGGTTATGCGGCACGTGTATTTAATTATCTATTATTATGTTTTGTTTTGTTGTTTTTTATTATGGCTGTGCTGAAATGTGCAAGTCACTTGTACTTGATCTATGGCGTAAGGGTATAAGAAGTTGAGGGTTTTTCAAAATAAACGTTGTTGAAAGTCAGCGCTCGTTGTGTCGTCTTCTAGTCTTGTGCTGCCGTCCACGTTCCGCGCTGTTACCTCAAGACAAATTCTATGCTCTTCGTACTATTTGACTTCGCGGCTTCATTGAAACACTCTGGTCGGCTTATAAAATTTCATGCTTTATGTTAACTCTGCCCAACTACAGTAGGTACCGGAAGTTGCATGCAAATAGCGGGACCATAACTTCACCGAACTGGATCTAAATGACATCGTTGTCGCACACCTTAATGAAATTCGCAAGGAGCGTGATTTTATGTGCGCGGCCTACATTGCAGAACAGTACCAATAAGTTAGATGTCCCTGCGTCAGTTTCACGTCTCCTCCAAACAGAGTAGGAACTTGACTCTAAGCTTATGGGGAGCTCTCCAGCACCTGTAGCCTTCGGCTCTATAGTACGACGGCGCAGTTCAAAAAATTATAACCCAATTGGCTTAAAGCCTCAGACTTCTCACTGAGCGTTGAATGCTCTTCATGAGCACCCACCGTGATGTTTCGGCATTTAATGGTGCAAAAACCGAAAACGCCAAGGGTGTTGTGGTTCCTAACATAACAACTACAGGATACGCGTGCTTTTTCAGTTGAGAGAAATAATCAAGAGTAGTCTTCTCGGACTGGAAAAAAGAAACAGACAAAAATAAAAATAGACGATTTCACAAGTGTTTCTTAAGAGAAGAACGGCGAAAGTATACCCTTCCGCCCCTGTCACATGCCTATCATCGTCTGCCTCTTTCTCTTTGTTTCTTACCATTTCCTGTTATCCTGAAATTATAATGATCGCTTATCGCTAAGCATTTTCCAGTAGGTTGCAGTCATTCAAGTCGTCACTTGAGATATTGGTCGTTTCGTAGTCATGATGAGTCATACCTTGTCATTGTAGTCATAACCACTCATAGCTAGAAATGTTTCCTCCTTCCCTCAGTTGCAAGATGTTTGACATATTGATCGTTTTTGAGTCACTGGGAGTCAAGATATGCCATGCCTAGTCATTTTATGCATTAGCACTCAACAGTAAGCCTTTTTACTCATTTGCAATTAGTTGCGGCCGTTAAAAGTCGTATTTGGACATATTGGTCATTGCAAGTATTTTTTAGTTATTATTATACATTTTCAGTCATTAGCATTAGTCATCAACTCTATCGATATCTATTTTTAAATTTTATTCCTTCCCTATCACCACCAATTATTTCCATACTTCATCTCCTACCTTACAAGTCCGCTATTAGTGAGTGACACATCAGCTCACAAATGGGACGCACAGATTTTCGCTCCTTAAACCTTGAGAGCTTTCGCCTTAAAAAGCAAAACGCACCGCTATGTGATGACACGTGACTGGTGCTGCATCATGCCATGTTAAATGCCCCAAACTTATTCAACAGTTTCCCGAATTCACGAGCAATCTTGAGGCGTGCATGAGCACGGCCATCAAAGAAAATGGGGCATAGCCTTATAAGCTTGAAATGTGAAGGCAGACATCTACACCTAAACCATGGATCTTCTGGAAGTAAGCTACGGGGTAAAAATTAATTTCAGTCATTTGTCAAGATATAAAGTGCATGCTACACTTCACCCATGTTGCGTTGAGATCTTCACCCAATAATGTTTCTCTTACTAAACCAATAAATTAAGTATTGTCAAGAGGAGCCAAATCCTCATTGTCAGCATTGCTCCCGGCCCTGAGCATTAGAAAGTATCTGACACAGGCAGGGTAAACATGTTCGGTCATTTATTCACCTTTCAGTTATGTACGCCCGCCCGCATTTCGAAGCGATCGAGTCGAAAAATTCATTAGAGTCCTTTCATAAATGTTAAGTCGGCTTCTCCGCTATTCTGAATTTCGCATTAATGTCAGAACCACGTTTTTTTATTTTAAGCTATTCCCAAACTTCGTAGGATTTGTGCAGCCAGACATGTTCATGTATACCTTCCCTACATCCATCTGAGGAGCAGCAACATGCAAATTCTAGTACTTCATTATTTTGTTTCCGGTAGCCAGTGACGCACTGTATGGAGTAGCATGCAACGTGAGAAGACCAACTTAAAGAATTATGGACGGAGTCTTTTGTGGAGTACCAAAACACTCCGTTTTATATATAAAATTTTTTAATTCACTTCATGGTATTCTGAAATTCATGTGTACGTATAAGCTTACATCAAGAAACACATTGGACCTTTGAGGAGTAATGCTATCAATATTAAATTTTTCGCATGGTTTCCTCGACAAAACTATCTCGGTTGTAATTGTTATTTTCATTTCTGCAGTTCTGACTTACAGACGATTGAGTAGAGCCTGCCCACTGGTTCCTGTTGATTAATTAGCTCTGCCTCGTGCTGGCAGATGAAAGTTGGGAAAGGTATAAGCTTAAAAATAGGGACAGCCGTCGTGACTCTTTTCTGTGCAGTGCAATTAACACATGTTGATGATTATCATTGTTTACCAGACTAGAGAAACCAGGCTGCACCAAGAATTACACGGCATTGGAATTTGCTTTTTCATTAGATTTGATAAGTTTACCAATGCATTACTATCTCTAGGTGTACCATATTTGCGATTTTTTATACCTGGCTGCGCCGCAAAGATGCAGGACTTAGGACATTCGACTGCTGTGCAGAATAACGAGCCTCGCTTTAAAAGTTCCGTAGTCTCCACTATGGCTTCTCCCATAATCTGACTGACATTGGAACATTAAACAGCATAAACCCCATCAAAATCTTTTCTTCCTAGCAGGTCTATTATTCCAAAAGTTCTAATAAACAATTTAAAATCAAAATCGCATTTCGGCAGGACGTGGTCAGCGTTGCTGGTGCTTGACAGAATGATGTCAATAAGAAATGAGGTGAATTATGCCCAGGCCGCCTACTTATGGTGCACATACACTTTTCTGAAAAACTACACACCACAAGGACTTAGCTGAAAGACCTGTAATGGCTCTTCTGGAATCACTCCATGAAAAAGCTAGAAAAGAAAGAGAATGACAGTTCTCTTCACCTGCGACATTTCAAACGCTAGAGATGCGCAGGGAGCCTAGTTATAGGACTTAGAAACAAACGCCTTAGATGTATACTTTTGACAAAGTTCTGCACATTTCAATTTAATGCCTTTATTAGACCCTGCTGTATACTACAACCGCAAAAATAATTATTTCATCAATTGGTAGTTGCGAAAAACGTTAATTTTCGTCATACGTCTGCATATCTGTGTGCTGATGAAATGCATCCCTTTTACGGCTCATTAGAGTAGGAATATGGCTTATCCCGATGAATGTCGACCTCCATGGAGCGAGAAATCAGTGAATAACTCGAGAGCTTCGTCCGGCGAAGGTTCCCACCGCAAACACGCTAAGAATAAGGGTTGGTTGCGCCCTATCTAGTATGGTTAGATATTTTTGTCCGTCGGCTACCGCTTGCCTGCGTCCCGTGAACATACGCCAATCAACGAGCAAAACGCGCTCTCGCAATCAACAAAAGCCGCCTCCACCGGCGGTCGTCGTGCTAGCCAACTTTTGCTGCAGTTGTGAAAAGAACCGTTTCATGTGACATAATACGTCACTTCCTAATAAAGCATAATGAAATCTAGGATTGAAGCTAGCACAAAATTTTGCAGGAAAGAACCGTCCTAGTCCGCGAATTAAACCAAGGACCACCTCCTTTCTGGAGCAGGCATTCTACCAACTAAGCTAACCAGGACGGTCAGCAGAGCAGATCGTAAGGCTATACGGCTAAAAGTTACGGCACAAGTTACGGTTCCTCGATACCAGCACCTCCGTAGACGTGGCACGCTACATCGAAGCCCCTAGTATAAGTGGGAGATTGATTGCCTTTGTTTCTTTCCAGTTTTTTCATGAGGACATTTTGAGTAAGTGCAGAGTCTTAAAATGTCTGTTCATTTTTAACCTTTTGACTTACTTAGTGGGGCTATGTTTCTTTCCATCATTGCCCTCCGATGTGCTTACGCTAGACGATTAAAATTAGCCGAAGAATTCGAAGTCAATGTAAAGTAGTTGTTTGCGCTCTCTGCTGGGAAACGAAAGAATGATGATTCGATGCCTATTGCTGTAATCGATTGTCTTTCTTATGAAACGATGATAGTTCGTGCGGACACCACTAGTGATGTTACTCATGGGATAAGAAACGCTCTCGCATTAAAAAAGTCAGGAGTCTCGAGATATATAGTCTAATCTTGACTTAAAAACAACTTACATTCATAATGAACTTCTGCTTTAAAAAATGCACTTGTCTGTAAACTTTCCAGGAACAAAATAGAAACAACTATAGCAACTCTGCCCATGCGCTCCGTGGTTCGGATACCTTAACGGTATTCAGGCATGCATTATACCTGCATATTTGTCCGATAGCCGGCGCATCGGACGACATCGCTAGCAGCCTCATCAGTGGTATCGCGTTAATTCAAGGTTACGTTGCATTCTCATTTTAGGTTGCTAGCACCACGTTTAATTCCGAGCCCCGCCAAAACCCTGAAGCCCCTATTAAGACACGATATTTTCAGTACACGAATCCACCGGAAAGATAGCATAAGTTGTTCACACAGTCAGTAAGTAAAAAAAAGGCGTATCAAAAAGCTGTAAATCGGCCTAATTGCATATCAAGCACAAAACAAGGTTCTGTTTAATTCAATGGGGATATTTGTTAATATTAGTAGGCTCACTTCTCATTAGAGTTTTATAGTTAAGTTTTCCTCTTACAATCTAGATATTTTTCAGTGGTCATAAAAGCTTTCAGCCGACCTAGGCTAGCAACGATGAGTACAGGAGCGAGTTTCTTTTGAGCGAGCCATCACTACCGAGAATGTCGTGTGTTGCTCGCGTGCTCTCCACTCCTCTGGCGTAAGTCGCCTGATAGCTTTCACGTGCGGTAGAAGAGTACTCATTGTGCACCCTAGACATCGGCGCCGCTCACCGCATTGTGAAACAAACTGGGCTCACCTCCGTGCCGTAACGGGCGCTAGAGTTCAAGCGTACTTCCTTTCTCATCGATTAACTTCTTTCACCCATGGGGACCTTTTCCCACTGATTTAGATGTGATGATACCGAAGCTCTACAGCCTCTGCTTTGCTCATTGTGTTCATTTTCTCCCCATCTCTCTATCTCGACGTATAACAGAGGTGCCCTGTGGTAGCATAGCTATTTTACCTTTTTATTAGCCATGAAAACCGGCTGTAATATTTCTTTTTTCAAGAGGAGCGCACGCTATAACACACCATGTGGAAAAGGGTCGCCATTGCTGCTAGTCGTTCCATAACAAAGTGTGCCTTCTCAGCACGATTTTTGCGTTCCAACTGCCTGCACACTTGAAGGACACCTGCACAGATAGGCAGTGCTAAGTGTCAACAAAAATGGAAAATACTTGAGGCGTCTACCTCATTCCAAAAATAAAACTGAAGATTGCAAAAGGGCGAGATTTCAATTTTTTCTTCACAAAAGCTATTTTCTGACTCTCAAATAGGTTAATTCAGTGACTACCGTATGACTTTTTCTTGTGCTCTTCTCTCGTTTTGACCATTTTTGAGCTCATCCTCGTTTAAAAATTATGATTTTAAATATCTCTTTCTTCTTAAAACAGCCCCGCCAGTTCAGCAGTCATTACTAAACAAGGATATTGTTACGTGGAAGGTTTACAGTTCCAAAGCTGTCCGTACCCCCCCCCCCCCCCCCCCGCTGGAAAAGCACAGTCCCGGTGCGGTCTATGTTAGCGAAATAGAACGTTGATGGTAGGGCTTTAGACGGGACACATGCACTATTTCGGAGGTTGGAGCTGTGCACGGGGACTTCGGAACCACAGATTCAACTTCGTAGGTGACGTCGGTCACGGGGCGCAAAACACGGTAAGGGCCAGTGTAACGGGGCAAAAGTTTTTAACACAAGCCCACTCGACGGCACGGGAGCCACAGCAAAACGAGAGATCCAGGAGTGTAGTGGACATCACGGTGGCGGCTGTCGTACCGGATCTTTTGAGAGTCTTGGGATGCAGAGAGCCTGGCATGAGCTATCCGGCGGGCATCATGAGCGCGGGTGACGGCATCACTGGTGTAAGTACTGGTGGCGTCTGCCGCGGGTAGAGAGGTGTCAAAGGGTAATAACGGGTGTCGGCCAAATAATAAATAAAATGGGAAGTATCCAGCAGTAGAATGGACAGATCAATTGTAGGCGAATGTGACAAAGGGGAGATGAACGTCCCAATCTCGAAGGTCGTCAGACACATACATGGCCAGCATGTCTGTGAGGGTACGGTTTAGACGTTTCGTGAGGCCGTTGGTCTCGGGGTTATATGCGGTGGTGAATTTGTGGCGGACGGAGCACGAACGGAGAATTTCGTCAACCACTCGCGACAGGAAACAGCGGCCACGGTCAGTTAGTAGTTCGCGAGGAGCACCATGATAAAGAATTACGTTTTCTAGAAGGAAGTCAGCGACGTCTGTGGCTCAGCTGGTCGGGATGGCTCGAGTAATAGCGTACCGAGTAGCGTAATCTGTGGCGCGGCGATTCATTTGTTCCCCGAGGTGGAAACTGGAAAGGGGCCAAGGAGGTCAACGCCTATACGGGAAAACGGGTCAGTTGGTATGGGTATAGGCTGCATATGACCTCAAGGCGAAATTGTGGGTTTCTTTCGACGCTCATAGTTCACATTGTTACGTTTGGGGTCGCGAGTGCCGGGGTAGCGTACCGCTGCGGCGCGCGGCCTCTTGGTAGCGTTGAAGGTGAAGGTAGCGTTGAAGGTGGTAGCGTTGAAGGTGAAGTGACTAACCGAGTGAAACAATAATACTGCACACAAGCAATACATACAGGCACATTCCATTCTGAAATTGAACTTTACTGTATTTTGTTGCTTAGGCTGCCGCTTCAGGTCATCTCTTACAAAGATAAGGAGCAAAAGGAAAGCTTACGTCATTTTTAGCTTCGGCCGCGAAGTTCTTCCGCACATACAATCCACCGACCACGAACGGCATAAGACCAGCCACTTCTCCGAGACAGTACTGCCAACGTGGCCTTGGCACCTTTATGCCGAAAGCCACCGCCATCAGTTCTTGATAGGCTCTGGCAAACCGCTTGGACGTAATGAGCCCCAAATCGCACACTCTTCGCCACGCGACAAAGTTGTAGAGGTCCGTTCTATAAAGAGAAAATGCTGCTCATTGAAGAAATAAGTTATTCAAGGACGCTTGAGGATGTTTTAAAGAGTTCACTCACAGACTATGGTTTTCCAAAAATTGCATCGTTGCTTCAAAATAACTCATTCCAAACATTGCAACATGTTCGCTTTTGCCAATAGTTATATTTGCGAGAGAATACTCGTGGTTGAGGCTGGCCAGGATTGGAAGCTAAAAGGTAACGAAAATGTTGGCATGTCAATTTCGCTGAAATAAAATACAAAATTCTTATTTTGTTATATTGTAGCGTCTGGAAAGGTTTCCATGTACACAGTATGCAACTTTACATTCATGATATTCATGAGGCCCCGAGCTTCGCGCTCGACCAAGTTTTCTGCGAGTTTGAAAGACGGTAGTCAGTGCACAAAGGAAGCGGGGAAAGCTCCAACACATCATATAAAACAAAAGCCGAGATAAAGCCCCAGAAGAACGCCCTGCACTTTCCGTTACCTCGTTTCAAACATAGTAGCCTGAGAATTACAAATCGCAAGAGTCGGCAACGGTTATCTATATAACATCGCAAACCACAATAACAGAACCTACCCACCATTTGCCTTCACATTCGCCGGAAGTCCCTTCTAATGTCCGTTATGTGTACGTTGAGTGCGTATCACCTAATCGGTCATTACCTGTCTATCCACGCTCTAATCAAACATTTTACATGAAGTGTATTTTCGGGTCAACCATTTTCCTTCCCTCGAATGCTTTCAATGATAACGTAAAGTATTACTATTTTAGGAAGTAAAGTGTTTTTACACCCGAATGAAAGAACGTTTAGGAGAAGCACGGAGCGTGCAACAAATTGCTAAACTTGGCACAACCTTCCGCGACTTCCCCCAGTGAGCTTAGAGGTGGCCTATTCGAACGTGTCGAACTAAGAATCCTTCACGATTGCAAGAAGCCAGAAGCACTGCGGTGTCACTCTTGTTCACTGCCTTCAATTAAGTAAATTTTTAGAGTCATGTACATGCTGACTTTGATCATTTTATTGTCGATGCTATAAACAGCCCCTAAATAATGTTTAAGAACCGATGTGAGTTCTAAACAGGCGAGCCAAACCAACAGCGTGTAACGGCCACCAAAGCAAATCTAATATACTCTGGACCTAAGAGCACAAAACAGCACGATACAGAGTGCCCAGAAAACGCTTGCTGACTAAACTATGCTCATGTCCTGGAACTACTCACGCAAGAGTTCAGCTGCTAGAAACGTTTAAAATGCTGTAGCATACGCTACGTGCTCGTTGAAGGTTTCTACAATTAAGCCGATTTCGTAGTCTCAGCAGCGGTGCCGAACAATGTAAATAGCTTTCGTAATAAAACAACTGCGTCATCCATCCATGTTGCAGTGGAGAGACATCAACCAAACGGCGACTACAATATTGCGCAGCGCCCAGACGTATCACGTTTGATGGCACAACCATGCACGCTGACGACTGTGATGTGCTGTGTCCCCTGACATGTGTGCCATATTTCTGCTGGACATTGTGCATGCTCTATAGCACGCTTCGTCATCGTCATTCTGTGCGCTTTGCTTCTTTGGGAGAGGCGCCGGCAGCTTTTCGCTCTGTGCTACATGCTTCCAATGGATGTTATAACGTTGTTTTGCTACTGCAGTCGAAGATAACACAACAGCGTCAGTACACGCTTCATCTTTCTTGAACATATGTACAACTAGAGAAAGCAGGCCCAGCATTTAACGGTCGGTAAAAGTGACTACGCTAAATGCTGCGTCCCAAGCCCTCGACCTGCCAATCCTCTTCCTTCACGAGTAATACCGATTAGACCCATGTGCTATTGGAGGCGAGAATCACTTCATTTTAAAGCACTGTGTCCACCTGTTCTTCAATAACTTAGCGTTCGGTGGCGCAAACGCGTTATGGACGCTAACGCAGAGCAGCATGGGTACCGGTGTCAATGCGGTGCTCGACAGGTTACGTGCGTTACAAAATAGGTTGGTTGCAAAGAAGGGAGACAGGCAACCCTTCAAGGAGCATAAAAAGCTGATTTCTCTTTGCTAAACGAAGTGAGCCATAAATAGAGCTAAGAAGGAGATTTGGCCGCGTTCATGTCGAGCGGAGGTGAACCTGCAGTCTCGTCGTAGGTGTAGAAAACAAAACTTAGAACCAATGCATTCTCCGCGGCGGAAAGCGAAGGGGTTTGAAAACGGGATCAAGACCCATTATGAATTGAGTCCCGCGGATATGTTGAGCAGGACATAAGGCAGAGGTAGACAGACAGCGGCGGTGAAGAAAATAGCAAGCAATGTGAATATTATACGTGCATCGTGAAAGTAATCACAGGAGAGAGACGCAATCACAGATCAGCATGCGGGAACATCAGCATCTCGGCGACAAGAACTTCGACATAAGCAGATGTATCGAAAAGCTCAGCGTCCGGCATAGGCTTGAGTCGCAGAGAGCGCCATTTGAGCCCGGGCGCAATATATCACCGCGTCGAGAAGCGAAAGGAAGTCCCAACCCAAGATGGTCGCATGTGAAAATGACGGCAACATGACGAATTTGATTGCATACAAAATGTCTTTCATGAGTACTCGAGCCGCACACACTTTTGAGAGCTGAATGAGGTGCGCACTCGCACTTCGTAACGACCGGTTGGAAAGAGGCGTCTTCCCTTTCCCCAAAAAGGAGCAAAGGGCTGTATCCAGCAGAAAGACTGCAGCACTGGCGTCGACAAGCGCCATCATAGCAACACCTTCTACAAAAACTTCAATTAAATTAGTGCTCGTAGTCCCCTTTGAGAGTTATCGTTACTGAGCTAATTGTTTACCTCTAGCACAAGAGGGGAAATATAGAGAAGAATAAACACACGCCCACAGACTTCCTCAGACTCCAAATGCTCGTTAATAAAGGGTACGTCAATATGCGTTTGAGCATCTTGAGTGATAGCATCACATTTCTTAGAGTCGTATTTTATATAAAAAGCAGTTCTTAAAATATAAAAAAAGAACATTTTAAAAGAGCAAAGGCTGGAAACCGAAAACAGGTTTCAACCAGCCGATGGCATCACTTCCTGCATAATTATGACGCTCCGAATGTGGGAACAAATCCTGTCATGTGCGCGTCGACCAGCTGAATTGGCGACTGTCAAGGCTAGAAACGCTATTTTAACACCAGAGTTTTTCTAGTCGCATGGGCAGCAAAATTGTCCACACAAACAGACGTTAAACAAAAAACTGTCTCCTCCAGGAATAGAACCTCTGACCCTCCGATCCTCAGCCGAAAGCGCAAACCACTAGGTCTCTTCGAGTTATTTTTCTTCATTGCATGGGAGAACTTCCGAAGAAGCGTAACTAACCATCTCATGCCTCAAATCACCGGTTCGTTTAATACAAGCCCGTTATACGACAATATTTCCCACCATTAAAATGTCCAAATTCCAGGATGCACAAACAAGCATCGATAAGCGGCTCCTTCAGTCAAGCATACAATCACCGCACCAAAGTGTGCAGGTCTCGGAATAAAATGTTTGGCGGTAGTCGTGTTTCAACATAACGGCCCATCATTCGGCTTTTCAGTGTACTAAACAGACCCGCCAGCGCACACAAATCATAAGGCACATCCTAGTTTTTTCATAAAGAAAAAAAAACTAATAAAATATGGCGTGATTTCAATGTCCTTCTTTAGCGTTCGCTGCAATATCTCCCAAAAGTACAACTGCATCATGTTACTGAATAAAGCAGTGGTCAATGGTCTCTCGCGTGTTACACAAACTGGCCATAGCACAAGCTATCTCCTTCGTGTGAAGCCCTGCCCTACCAGAGAGCGGTGATATGCGAAATTTGAAAAACTCCCTTTTTCAGCAGGCATGGACATGCTATTAACACGCCTTGAAATGCTAGGCTCAAGAAAGTCCTGATAAGGTTCTCGATAGAAAGGTATGGGAAAGAAAACCTCACTAAGAAAATTCGAATGTATGCCTTTTGGATAGGAATCTAAAGAAATGCGCGCAGTGAAGCAAATGGTATCCGCAACCACTTTAAGGAATCCCCATAGAGTCCTTTTATGCGCCTGTTCAGTCGATGGGGATAAGGCAAGTGAGAACTAATACGCCTAATTAGCACGGGCACTCAAAGAGCAGTCGTTTGCAATTTGAAAATGAAAAAAAAATTAACTTGAAATCTAGCTGAAGCACCAACTGGAGCACAAGGACTAATGGACCAAACTCGATCCTTCCCCATGAGTTACTCATTTAAAAAGCGGGTAATGTTTACCCCAAACTTCGTTATAATATCAGCCTTGTGCACTGGATGCAATGCCGCAAAGACAACAGGCAAACAGCAATCTTTTATGCGATCATTTCAAGCTGGTGCAATGAAATATAGAGCTTTTGTATTTGTCTAAGCACTTTTTTAATACTGTAATTATCCAATTCAAAACGTGTACGTCCAGAAACAGCAGGTTTCCCAATATACATTGGCATCTGTAGAAGAAAGCAGGCATCAAAAATTGAAGTTTGAGGCAAATATTTGACCAGAAGAAAACAGGGCATCAGCAGCAAGAAAATGCGACTGTGATAAAAAAAACGCGCGCTGTTATTACTTAAAATAGCAAATTGTGACACTGTCGTAAGGAGTCGCATCAAAAAAAGTGGCACAGTTGGCAAAAAGTTAATATGTAAAACAAGAAAGCTAAGGGTGCATCATATAACGGCAAAACAAATTCTGAAATAAGCGCTTCCTGCAAGTTGCCTCTCTCGTGCAGCAAATGTTTCTTAACAGGACATGTATCTGGACTAGATGGCATATATCTTAGGAACGAGAAAATAACGCAATAAAAATCCAGGAAACGAAGAAAACGACAGGAAAAACGGCACTTGTTCGCTTCTTTGGTGTTTTGGTGCGCTTGTTTCCCCGTTCCTAATAAAATGCTGTGTTATATAAACTGACCGGTGCGTAAACTGAGAGAAACATTAGCATACTTTTGATGTACCCTATGGCATCGAACATTACGACGCACTGCATCGTCTGTTTTAAGCGTTAAACTGCATGTTTTGCATAGTAATCAGCTAGTGATATCAAGCCACAAATGCTCGGAATATAACCAGCCCTTACACATAGCATTCATTGATTACAAAAAAGCATTTGACTCAGTGGAAACCTCAGCGGTGACGCAGGCATTGCGAAATCAGGGGGCAGACGAGCCATACGTGAAA
>NC_139354.1:86098617-86301117 GCF_055883805.1 Amblyomma maculatum
ACGCATGCGTCACTATGCCACGCAACTGCTGTGTGCCGCTATGCACCACGAACTCAAGGAAAGATCCGAAGATCGGTTACCACGAGTTCCCGTGCGATTTACAACGTCGAGCAGCATGGCTGAAAAACATATCTCGGGAGGGCTCGGCCGGAAAAGGAAGCCAGTGGGAGCCGAGTGACAGGTCACTGGTATGCTCACTGCACTTCACAGACGACGACTACAGGAAGAACACAAAACTGAAGATCCTGCTTCCATCAGCCGTCCCCTCCGCATTCGCGAACTACCCACATTACATGCAACCAGCAAGTTCGCAAAGAACAAAGAGACCTCGAGTTGACCGGTCTGCTGATGGCACAGTTCGGAGAACTCCAGCTGAGCGTGACGGTTCCAGAGAGGATCCAAATGTGAGTGGGTCTCGTCTTTCTGATTGCTACCACGATGTTGCTCCTGAAGTAAGCACGCAAGTGAGCATCAAAAATAACGTGTTGGTGGAGGATGCATGCCAGTCTGCGTTGGAAATCTGTAGCAAAAATGCTTTGCTGGTTGATGAGGCTTGTCAGACTGCATTCGATCTCGCGAGCGTGTTGGACGATGCAAAGAAGGCCGAGAACAGGCTGAAATCAAAAATCGCTCGCCAAGCAAAAGCGCTGCAAAAACTGCAAGCCGAGCACGACAAATTGAAAGAGCGCTTGCAAGGTTATGAAGAAAACAAGGCGGTTCAGGACTTCATGAAGTTACTAAAATCAGCCGAAGCATGTGAAAAAACAGCTCTCTTCACCAGAAATCAAGTGACCAACTGTTGCATGAAAAAAACTGTGTACAGTGAGCATGTTCTGAGAGAGTGTATACTTTGGAAAGCATGCTCAAGCAAAGGCTACGAGCATGTCCGATCAAGAGGTCTTTTAAGCTGCCGTGCCGTACCACTCTGCAGAAATATGTTGGTCAGTCAACAGGAGAAGTTGGTGTGACATCTCTCATCAAAGAACGCCTTCGTGTGGAATACGAAAACTTGAGTGTGCCGCAAGAGGCCTACGGTTCATTAATTGTTGATGAGATGTCTATAGCTCAAAAGGTCATATATGACCGACAAGTCGACAAAGTGTTCGGCCTCGTAGACATCGGCTCTGCAGAGCTCTCAACAACAATCCCTCAGGTGGCAAACCGTCTGTTGTGTTTTGTTTTGAGAGGCTTATCAACATCTTACATCATACCACTGGGTTATTTTTTCACCCGCTGCCTTAAGAATGATAAGCTTCATTCAATGGCCATGGAAGTCATGCAGTCAGTCGAAGAGGTTGGCTTTCGCATCGCAAGAATTGTTGCGGACAACCATCAAACTAACGTTGCCTTTTTCAAGAGCCTTTCAGAGGAAGGTGCACTTGTACATGCGGTGCCTCACCCTTTCAGAAGTGACCCCCTTTTTTTGGCGTTTGACCCAAACCACTTGATAAAAAATCTCCGCACGAACTTTCTGGAAAGCGTAATGATGGATGAGGGGCAGGCCATTCGAGGTGGATATTACTTGAAGAAGATTTTTGACATACAATCCCAACTTCTAGTTAAACCTGTAAAGTTCCTCACGCGGGCTCATGTTGAGCCAAGCAACCTTGAAAAAATGAAGGTGCGCAGGGCAGTAGATATATTTTCCCCACCTGTGATAGCCACACTTCAGTTCCTCCAGAGCAACCCTCAGTGCGACCCTGAAGCGTGTGAGTTTCAAGATAGTTCCGCCACAATCACGTTTATGCAAATGATATCGAAATGGTATGCCTTGCACAACATTGCATCAGTGAAGGCATGGAAGCACCAAGAGGAGCCATTCTATCTGTCAGATGACGAGCGGCTCTCTTGGTTAGAGTTGGACTTTGTTTGCTTTATCGAAGACATTCAGGTCCAAGGAGGCACGTCGAAGCAAAGACTAACCAAGGAAACGTACGAAGCAACAATCATGACAACTAGATCAACAGTGGCGCTAATTGAGTACCTGCTTGATCACGTCAAGTAAGTATATCTTTACAATAATGTCTTCTGTGCGCCTTACTAGTGCATTGCATCTGACCGAATCTCCTATTTTCAGCTTCCGATACGTCCTAACGCAGGCCCTGAACAGCGATCCTGTAGAATCGTTTTTAGCAGCCTAAGGCAATTCAATGGCGGGAACGACAGAGTTGACGCAAGGGCTGCAGTTTTCACTTCAGAGAAAATACTGAAGGTACCATTAGCGACAAACGAAAATCAACGGAGATAATACAAATTTTGCCATGCTTTGTGCAGGTTGGCATCTTGCAAGCATCAGTCCGCAAATGCACCTATTAACTCTGAGGCGAAGGCAGCTATAAAATTTGGCATTAAAGATTACGAAAGTCATACCTTGCCCGCTGCCATCACCTCTGCTGCGAGAGAGTTTTCTAGAGAGCTTGGATACATTCATGTGTGGTGTGAACCAGCAGCAGACATAGAGTCAGCACCGATCGCATGCTTGGCTGGTTACCTTGCACGTGCATGTGAAGAGAAGGTATGAACATTTTTACAAAATTGCATGAAACATTCTTTTTTTTTTAAATTTGGTTGTTGATTTCAGTGCTTGCCCTGGGGGGGGGGGGGGGGGGAGGGGTCTTTATTATTTATATTTAACAAAAGTTTAAAAGTATTCGAGTGCTTACTTTAGAGTGTCATTATTTTTTTATTTGTCCCAATCCTTTGATAACGGTTTGTACTCGTTTTCAGGTGCCTTGTGATTCCTGCAAAACCCTGCTGCAGGTAGCAAAGCCAACTGAAGCAATTTATGGAATTATCAAGAATCTTGACGATGGACACCTAAGGTATCCAAAAATGGAGGTAGTTGCCTTGTGCAAGCTTACATGCACCTTTGTTAGCAAAGTGATGAAGTGCCCAGAGGTCAGAAGAAGCAGCAAGTTATGCAACATGTTGGTTTTATCCCTTCTTCCCTATATTGTGCAATGTCCGGAGTTGATTTGCGAGAGAGGAGACCTCAGTCACACCAAGGGCCTCTGCAAAACGTTTTTAACGAAACTAATGCGACCCCTGCTGACCAACTGGGCAGGAAATATAAACCTGACAGTGAAAAAAATAATACTTAAAAAATAATAATAGTAAATAATAAAAAATAAAAAATAATAATAATACATAAACCTCTTTCTAGGAAAGTTCTTCGTTTGTAATAGGCTTGGGTGTCCTCTGTGCGTCATGTGGCTTCAAAATAAAAAGAAAAAAATTGCCTAGCCTTCGGGCGTCTGGTTGAACTGGTTGTCTCGTGTTGTTTCTTTTGTAAGTTTGTGTCAGCTAGTACATTCAGGTGGTGCTTCTCACTTCAATATTATTTCCAGCGAAAATGGAGGAACACGCTGAACAATAATGCTGAACGCTACGTCCTGAATTGTGAGTTTCCACAAAGTGCAGGCTGAATAAATGGCCCCAAACTTTGTCATGACATTCTAAAACAGCGCAAAAGAACAGGGACGAGAGAACAAAACGTACAACAAGGTTTCTATCTGCAGGACTTTGATCGCCATCGTTTAACTCGCCGTTAAAGTTTAAGCAGTTTTTAGCAGTAACCTGTCAATTTTATGCATTCCACTCCTTTTGTATATTTTATCAATTTTATCATGTTTCAATCTTCGCTTTTATCGTTTTTATGGCTCCTTAAACCTTGTCACATTAACTGCTTCCCATCTTTCGAATGTATCTGTTCACTTCAATCATCTCTTTTTAGATTATATCGTCTTTTACCCTCATCAACCTACCACGCTCTTATCGCTTTTACGGCCCCCTACATCGTGTTTGACGTCGACTACTTCTGGTTTTATCACCCAGTTTTCTTCTTATATATTGCTCACTAATGTTCAATAAATCAGTTGTAAGTCAGCGCTCGTGTTGTACGTTTTGTTCTCTCGTCCCTGTTCTTTTGCGCTGTTTTAGAATGTATACATACCAACTCGCCCAGGCTTCTATTTTGTCATGAGTTCAAGATTGTATTATGTTATATTTTATTACATCGGTTTAAACGCCCGTAACTAAATGGGTGCCCACTCGGCGAGGCGCACTGCTTCTTCGATTCTCGTTGTAAACGGGTCCACGTCTACCTTGAAAAAGCGCTTTCATGGTGACATGCCGCTGTCACCTTATCAATAACAAATTTGCACGTGGCATCACCATAATGTGTGAAACGCAGCTCATAAATCCTAAAATGATCCAGCGCCGCTCGCGCGGACGCCTAAACGAAAGCACAGGCACGGCCGCTGCGCGCAGCTCTCCGCCTGGACTTGTCCCGGAGCGGTGGCGCCGCGGCGGTGGCGATGAGAACTAGGCGCAATACGGCTCTTTCGGGAGACGCGACGGGCCGCACCCAAGTGCGCCTCCATTGAGCGGCCGTGTCCAAGGAGACATGGTGGGCATGGCGCTGAAATGCCCCAATACACGAATACATAACAGGCATCTGGAGCGCCTGAGACCCCTGTTTAACGGTATATCAGGGACAAGCTCCAGAACACAATGAAGACTGTCTGAATGCTTATAAGGCAGACGGAATATCTTATCTTCCTCCTCACGACATGTCGACAAACACGCATAATTCTCATAGTTAAGTTTTAGTCTACCAGAAACGCGATAAGATTTCTTTGGTAGAAGCGCCGGACAAGCAGCCATTTCAATGCAATACCTTGCATCCCCTAGAAGTGTTATTTGTAAATGCTCATTTGAAACAGGCAACCAGGATCTCAAACTACCTGAAAAAGCTCCAAAGGTTGAATGTCAGGCTAGTAGAGTTCTGTCAAGAAAACAACCTGACCATAGCGAATACTCATTTTCAACAGCACAAGAGGCGCCTGTACACATGGATTTCACCGGACGGTCTGTACAGGAATCAGATCGATTATATTATTTGCCGGCAGAGATGGAGAAGCGCTATACAAGCAGTAAAAACAAGGCCTGGGGCCGATTGTGGCACCGATCATCAGCTTCTTGTTGCCAAAATTAAGCTTCGATTGAGGAAAACGCAGAAAACTAGAAGGCCTTTCAGGTATGATCTGGATCAGATTCCATTAGAATATGCTGTGGAAGTGAGGAATCGATTTCAAGAATTAGATCTCGAAGACAAAGAGCCCGAAGAGATGTGGACTGATGTTCGTAATATAATACAAGAAGTTGCTACTAAGGTAGTTCCAAAGCAAAAGAAATGCAAAAAAGCAAACTGGTTATCTGAAGAGGCTTTGCAAATAGCTGAGGAAAGGAGGATGGCAAAAGGTATGGGGGAAAGAGAAAGATACAAGGTTCTCAATGCGGATTTTCAGAAAATAGCAAGGAGAGATAAGAATGCCTTCCTGAACATACAGTGTCAAGCAGTTGAGGCCAACAGCCAATTAAGGAACACAAGAGCTCTGTATAAGACAATCAAAGATATCAAAAAAAGCTTCAGTGCTAAGCTGGGCGTGATAAAGAACAAACGAGGCAAAGACCTCACTGAAGCCTCAGAGATAAAGAAGAGGTGGCAGGAATACACAGAAGAACTGTACAAGAAGGACCCGGATGTGCAAACACAACATAGGACGGTTGTGATTACTGATCTCGAGCCGGGCATCCTGAAGAGTGAAGTTGAATGGGCCTTAGCCAGCCTTGCTAAGAACAAAGCTAGCGGAATTGATGTATTCCAGCTGAGTTGCTTCAAAGCCTCAACCACTACGCTGTTAACACACTGCATACATTATGTCAAAAGATTTGGACAACCCTGCAGTGACCACAGGATTGGAGGAGGTCAGTTTACATCCCCATTCCAAAGAGAGGCAGTGCCAAAGATTGTTCCAACTACCGCACGATCGCGCTTATTTCGCATGCTAGCAAGGTGATGTTAAAAATCCTGCAAGGTAGGCTGCAGCAGTATGTGGATCGGGAGCTTCCGGACGTGCAAGCTGGGTTTCGCAAGGGCAGAGGAACTAGAGACCAAATTGCCAACCCTCGCTGGATCATGGAAAAAGCAAGAGAGTTCCAGAAACCAATTTACTTCTGCTTTATTGATCATGCGAAAGCGTTTGACTGCGTAGATTACAGCAGATTGTGGCAAGCTCTCCAAGAGATGGGAGTTCCAATTCACCTCATCTGTCTCCTCAGGAACCTTTATGAAGGGCAAGAGGCCACAGTCAGAACTGGGCATGGCCTTACTGATTGATTTCCGATTGAGAAAGGAGTGAGGCAAGGCTGCATACTGTCGCCCTGCCTATTTAACCTATATGCAGAGTGCATCATGAGGAAGGCCGGTCTGGACGAGTCTTCAGCTGGAGTGAAGATTGCTGGAAAACATATCAACAACCTTAGATATGCGGATGATACCACTTTAATGGCAGAAAGTGAAGTGGAACTCAAGAGACTTCTGATGCGCGTACAAGAAGAGAGTGAGAAGTTTGGGCTTAAACTGAACATTAAAAAGACGAAGGTCATGGCGTCTTGCCCTATCAAGTCCTGGAGCATCAATGGACAAGAAGTGGAAGCTGTGACAGATTTTCTGTTCTTGGGCGCCAAGATTACCTCGGAAGGAGACTGCAGCCATGAAATTAGGAGACGCCTGCTTCTGGGAACGAGAGCAATGGTTAGCCTTGACCGCCTAGTAAAGAGCAGAGACATTAGTCTACCAACCAAGATCCGTATAACCCGTGCTATGGTCTTTCCAGTTGTGATGTATGGATGCGAGAGTTAGACTGTGAAAAAGGCTGACCGCCGAAGAATTGAAGCGTTTGAATTGTGGTGCTGGCGAAGACTCTTAAGAGTTCCTTGGACTGCCAGAAGATCAAATCAGTCGATATTGTCGACCATAAACCCTGACTGCTCATTGGAGGGTCAAATTCTAAAGTTAAAGCTCAGCTACTTTGGTCATCTGATGAGAAGAGAGGAGTCGCTGGAGAAAGATTTGATGTTGGGAAAGGTTGAGGGTCGCCGGAGAAGGGGTAGGCAGCGAACGCGATGGTTAGATGGCATTCTCGAGGCATTGCAGATGAAGCTATGTGATGTTAAGAAGATAGTGAGAGACCGGAAAGCGTGGCGTGACATGGTCCATAGGGTCACGAAGAGTCGGACACGACTGAACGCCTGAACTGAACTGAAACCAAATGTCCAGCAATGTCTCTGTTGATATGAGACAATGCTGGTTTCTATATTTATTGTAATGATTTTTTTCATGATGTCAGTGCACAGTAAAGAACCCCAGCTGGTCAAAATTTCCGGAGTCCTCCACTACGGCGTCTCTTATAGCCTGAGTCGCTTTGGGAGGTTAAACCCCAACAACCAAACCAAACTATTACGAACACAAATGTGTCTGAAACTGCTGGAGTTTATATGCGTATTGGCGTAATTATTATTTTCGACACAATATAACGCCACCCTCTATCGATTGACACCACTCATTAACCTCTATCACTTCTCAATTACAAATGCTGCGGACAACTTTTACATTTTTCGCCTGTAAATAATTACCTAATTACAATATTGGCCTAATTATTTTTCTGCAGCAACATTACGTCAGCCTTTATCGATTTACACCATCATTACCTCTACTGCTTCTCATTTACTCGCAAGTGCTGCAGACACGATTTTTCGGACGCAGTCTGCGGACAGAGTTGTAGACACGGACTGCGGACAGAAGTCTGTGAACATAGCGAAGTAACGTTTTCGCGTTAAAACAACAAGCGCAACCAAACAAGCTCGGGAGAGAGATGGTGAAGGCTATTCCTGGCCCTACGGGGCTGGGACGGTAGGTCAACGCCGCTTGCGGCGGGGCTAGCTAAAGCCCCTAGATCCGTTTTTTTTTTTTTTTGTTAAAAACCGCATCTAGGGACTTTAGGGCTAGCCAGCCACCGCATTTTTATGCATTGTAGGCCGTCATTGCTGCCGCCACCGCTAGGTGGTGGACAACGGTGGTGGCGGCGCGCGTCTTTCTCTCCCTCTTCTTTTTCTTTCTTCTCTACCTTCTATCTTCTGTTGTTGTTGCGGCTGTAGGAAGAAGGAAAAGAAAATGCACGGGCCTGCTACTGGATCTGTAGCTGAGCCAACACGAAGAGGCGTCCGTGTGCTGTGCAATGTCAGCGCACGTTAAAGATCCGCAGGTCGTCGAAATTACTCCGTAGCCCTCCACTACGGCTCCTCTTTCTCTCTTTCCACTTTCACTCCCATCTTCCTCCCTTCCCTTACAGCGCGGTTGCGGTGTCCACAGAAAACAAGTGAGACAGTTACCGCGCCTTTCCCTTCCTATAAAAAAATCAGTTGTGGCTGTAGGAAGAAGGAGGAGGAGGAGGAGGAAAAACTTTATTTAGTCCTATATTATTTGGCGGTTTTTGGACGTCTTCAGAGATGTCTGCTTGTTGTATCCACAAGAGTCTTCTCCGTCGACTTCGTCCACTTTTTACAATGGTCGGTTGCCCTCAGTCCAGGGCTCCGCTGGCTGCTGCCGCCCGTTGGGCTCGCTGTACCAGACCTTTCTGGTCTTCGCAGCGGTCGCTGGACAGCAGAGTCTCCCATTGCTCCGCACTCGGGTTTCGAAATTTGGGGACCACATCTATGTTTTGACATGCCCATGTGATGTGATACAGTGTTGGTTTTTCATAGCACCACGGACATCTGTCAGCGTATAAGGTAGGGTGCATTTTGTTTAGTATGTGTAGGTTTCGGTATGAACCCGTCTGTAATTGTCTCCATATGACAGTTTCCTCTCTGGTGAGAGAACTGTGCGGTGGGGGATATCGCATTCTTCTTCCTCTATAGTTTTCTAGTATGGCCGAGTATGCCTTGGGTGCTGGCAAAAGTTCCGCGGACCCGTCGGATGCTCGGAAAGTAGTGTATGCTCGAGCTATCTTGTCAGCCTCTTGGTTCCCTGCCACCCCCATGTGCCCCGGTACCCATATAATTTTGTGTCTGGTCTTGTTTTCTTCGTGGTTTTTAAATCTGTCGCTCGCTTCGAGGAGTATACGAAGCGCGTGACGACCAATCCTACCATTCATGAAATTTCGACAGGCTGTTTGAGAGTCCGTGAGTATCGTTAGCGACCGCCCAGCTCTATAGCCCTCCGCCACCGCTAGAGAAATGGCTACTTCCTCGGCCTCTGCTGCTGTGCAGTGTCGGATAGAGGCGCTGGTCACTTCGCGTAGAGACGAATTGACCACCGTGGCCACTGCAATTTTGTTCTGTCCTCCTCTCGAGGATGCGTCTGCATACACTGCCAGATGGTGGTGTTACCCGAGCTGCTCGCCATGATTAGGCTGGGATAGTTGTGGGGTTTGAACGGGTGTCGGCGCAGGGGCCGCGGGTACCACGGCAGCGAGGAGTTTGCCCTGTGCTTCTATAGCTTTGCTCAGCATCTCAAATTGTTGCGTGACTTTTGAGCCGATTGTAACGGGCAAACCCACCCTTCGAACGTGGCTGGCCGAGTGCCGCTAGTTCCGTGCGTCATGACCTTGGCAGATACTGTGCCTTTCCTTTCTTATAAACCAATTTACACTGGAAGCGAAAGCCTAACTACACTAGGTATAGCAGGTCTTCGTGCGAATTTAAATTTGACCGTCAAATACCCTTGACATATTTAAGTGTGGGCATCCACCATTTTGTGGTCACCCAATTCTATATGCACCATCCTTTCCGCAAATCCTAAAACGGATAGGCCGCCCTGGGCCCAGCCGCGGTTGTGTAGTGGTTAGACCCCCGATTACTGTTCTGGAGTTTGTGGGTTCGATGCCGGCCGGCGGTGGCTGTGTTTCGATGGAGGCGAACCGGAGAGGCGTCCGTGTGCTGTGCGACGTCAGTTGTTATCGCGACTCTAGGAAGAAAGAAAAGGAAATTACTAGACTTTTGGCGACTAAAGAGGTGAAAGGCGAAAGCCTGGAGTGCCGCATTATGCTACGCATTTGTTGCGAATATGGCGGTGAATGATGCTTCGAGTAGAGGGTGACTACTGTTTCACTTTCCTCCCTTCCTTTCGGGCGTGGTACACGTGTCCGCGGAACATTGGGACAGAGACTGCGCCTTTATTATCTTATAAATCATTTCAAGACACCGTCCATGCTTGCTGTACTAACGATGGTTGTTGTTGTGGCTGTAGGAAGAAGGAAAAGAAAATGCACGGGCCTGCTACTGGATCTGTAGCTGAGCCACCGCCGCTGCCTCGTGCAGATAGAAGAGAATATAGAGAAGAAAGATACGCAAGAGGGAAAGAAAGACGCGCGCCGCAACAGCCGTCGTCCACCACCAGCGGTGGCGTGTGCAATGACGACCTACAACAGATTAAAAATCGGTGCCAGGCCAGCCCCCGCCGCAAGCAGAGGTGACCCACCTGCATCAGCCACATCGCACAAGGTCCCCAGGTGGTCGAAATTACTCCGTAGCCCTTCACTACGGCTCCTCTTTCTCTCTTTCCACTTTAACTCCCACCTTACTCCCTTCCCTTACGGCGTGGTTGAGGTGTCCACAGAAAACAAGCGAGCAGTTACCGCGCCTTTCATCATCATCATCATCATCATCAGCCTGATTATACCCACTGCAGGGCGAAGGCCTCTCCCATATTTCTCCACTTAACCCGGTTCTGTGCTAGCTGGACTCACTTGACCCCTGCGAACTTCTTAATCTCATCCGCCCACCTAACTTTCTGCCGCCCCCTGCTACGCTTTCCTTCCCTTGGAATCCAGTTTGTTACCCTCAGCGACCATCGGTTATCCTCTCTTCGCACTACATGTCCATTTCTTCTTAATTTCCACTAGAATGTCGTTAACTTGGGTTATTTCTCTGACCCACTCAGCACGCTTTCTATCTCTTAATGTTACCCCTACCATTTTTTGTTCCATAGCCCTCTGGGTTGTCCTCAACTTAAGCAGAACTCTCTTGGTTAGCCTCTACGTTTCAGCCCCATAGGTGAGTACAGGCAAGATGCAACTGTTGTATACTTTCCTCTTGAGCGATACCGGTAAGCTGCTAGTCATAATCTGCGAGTGCTTGCCAAATGTGCTCCATCCCAATCTTATTCTTCTTGTTATTTCCTTTTCATGGTCCGGATCTGCGGTTACTACCTGTCCTAAGTAGATATATTCGCCTACTACTTCCAGTACTTCGCTACCTAATGTAAACTCCTGTTCCTTCCCGAGGCTGTTGAACATTACCTTAGTATTCTGCATATTGATTTTCAAGCCTACCTTTCTACTTTTCCTGTCTAGGTCATCAATCATTATTTGCAGTTCATCTCCCGAGTTGCTTAGCAAGGCAATGACACGACCGCGCCTTTCCCTTCCTATAAATCAATCAGTTTAAGGCAGCGGAGGTAGCTCAGCTACAGAGCCAGTAGCAGGCCCGTGCATTTTCTTTTCCTTCTTCGTACAGCCACAACAACATAAGACACGCGCTTATACCGCATGTCTCACTCTGTTCATCGGCAGAGCAATGCTCCCGCCCTATCTAGAAACTGATCGTACGAACGCAACACCCCCTCAAGTTTGCAAGTACTGCTTCATCTTATGACTTAGCACCGAGTTTTGGCTTCTGCATGCGTCATGATGGCACAAAATTGTAGATATTCCGAGCTGAAATGGCGCAACGGTGACGTTCGAGCCAGTGCCACCATGGCTGATAATGCGGTGAGCCAGCCAAGAGCTGCGTTCCGAAGAATTTTGTGCGCCTTCGGAGCCGCTGGGGGCAACGGTCGGCTCAATAATCCAGCTCAAAGCTCGGGCTTCCAGTACCTGAATCTCAGAGAGACGCCCCGACTTCAAGGTGCGAAGGGCTGCGCTCGCCTAAAGAAGCGGCCAAGTTCTTGGCAGGACTCCTTTCTGGGGCAGCAGTTTCCCGACTCCAGGAACCGGGAACAGGAAAGCTATATGGTGGTCTATACGGAAATACCTAAGGGAATTCTGTATGCCCTAATTTTCGCAAAAGCAAGATGTTGACATATATAATCTAGAGCAGATATCTCCGACAAGTGTTGTGATTTCAAATAGTTTATTCGTCCACTAGAACAAATACCAATACAAACCGGTTTCCTATCAGCAGGTGTTGCAGGATAGAGGTGTGCTCGAGAACGAGAGGCGCGTTGTACCGACACCCCCGAGATTTTAACAAGGCCTGCGCACTCCAGCAGCCTACATCACGACAGGCGGATGGCGATAAAGTACGAGAAAATGAAGGTGCGAGCGCGAATCTCGTGTCGAGTCACATGATGTCATCTCGTCCTTTTACCCAAGCCTGTACGCGCAGATTCAGTGGCTGATCCTTTATCGCTCATCCGCCTGTCATGACGTTCGCTGATGGGAGAGAAGGTGATGCAAAGGCCTTGTTAAAATCTCGGTGGTGTCGGTTGTACGCGCACTACCATGTCATTAAATGAAATGGTTAGGACGCAATTTCGCCAGACATAGTAAAAATAATTTCCAGCCGTTCATGCTGCCACACATGCCTATCGAATGTTATCGCATTAAACACCACATTCAAGGGCACAGGTCAATGGTAGTATTGCTCAGTAACATTAGCATCTCGTAAACGTTTCCTCATGTTTTTATACTTCTTTTATTATTAGCGCGAAAGCGTTACCTAAAATCACAGATTTCTGTCCGCAGTTCCTGTCCGCAGACCGCATCCGCAAATTCGTGTCCGCAGCAGTTGAGGGTAATTGAAAAGTGGTAGAGGTTAATGAGTGGTGTCACTCGATAGAGGCTCACGTAATGTGGCTGCAGAAAAATAATTATGCTAATAGGTGGCTTAGGTAAATATTTAGAATATCTGGTTCACAGGAAAGGAAAAGCGCAGTGTCTGCCACACTTGTTCTGTGGACACCTTAACCACGCCGTAAAAGAAACTGATTGATTTATATAAAGGGAAAGGCGCGGTAACTGTCTTATGTTTTGTAGACACCTCAACCGCGCCGTTAGGAAAGGGAGGAAGATGGGAGTGAAAGCGGAAAGGACGAAAGAGGAGCCGCAGTGGAGCGCTACGGAGTAAGGGAAGGGAGGAAGATAGGAATTAAAGCGGGAAGAGAGAAACGGGTGCCATAGTGGATATGACATCACGAATGAGACGTCATGCAACCAAAAGTAGAGCCGAAAGAGGATATGGGAATTGATTGGCGCGCAATTTGAAAGTACCAAAGACAAAAATGTGCAAACAAGAAGTGAATTAAGCTACTAGAAGCAACCACAAGCAACCAACTGCAGCATCCGTGCTTTCGCTTACTCTAATGTAGATTCTGCAGTGCTCTTTATTGTTATGGGTTTTCCTTATTTTTATTGTTTAATTACGTAGTGATAACCTGTTCTAGGTCACGTGGTAGACACCCAGCTTCAATGCTGGGGCAAACGAATGCTGTAACGGTAATGTAAAGGGTGGATTGCAACATCGCCATAAACTGGCGGAATGTGCTCAGTAGAGCAGACGCTCATAATATTGCCGCGAAACCTTCAAAACTGTATTTGTTGCTTTTTAACAGCCGCCGGCATGCGACCTTATCACTCTGATTCTGGATCGCGTATCAGTTCTGTATTCTTTGCTGGTAATGCTCGATGTCGCGAGACGCACCTTTATCAGTTTCGTTGTAGCGCAAGATGCACCGAGATCTGTCTCGAAGATTCGTGCGGTGGACCTGGCGGCAACGAGTTATGCAAAGGTGGCTGCCAGGAGCCTACTATCCAGGGCCTACCAGCGAATCTTTGTGATGGGTCAGCCAGCTGCACAGAGCCACGCATCCATGGCTCGCACCCCCTTCCTACAGTCGGAACCGTTTGCTGTCTCTGCCACACCTTGAGCCTGCAAAGAGCCCTCACGATTATCCCTGCCACCTTCTGCAAGCCTGCCCAGTACCTCCCAAGCTGTATCTTGACCTGCCGCGTGTTCTCGTGACACTTGAAATAAAATAAAGTTTGTTTCTTCGCTCGTTTGGTTCCCATTTTTGCATGACTGCTCGTCGCTCTAATGCAAAAGGTTTCATATGAAACGGCCTTCTGGGGGAGGACAAGTGGTGTAAGTTCGAATTTTTGGAGTTTGCATTGTGTATTGAACTATTGCCTCCAGCTTCTTTTGTCGATTAGATAAACAAATTGCAGAATATACAGGAGGATATGGTGTAGAACTAATTGTGGGTTGCCCCTGGTTCGATTTCCCACTGACCTCCTTTCAACGGCCACCTTGAAATGGCAGCATTCTGAGCCAGGGTGCAACTGGCTGCACATATGCCAAGCCTTGGCATGAGTCTCGGGTTATCAGTATTCCGGCTTAATATGAGTTAATCATGGTGCTAAAGCGGGAATAGAATGGCTGGATATGGGTGTAATCATAGCACAAGTGTGGGGCTAGGATGTCTTTGTATAGGCATAATCATATGTGGAGGTAGGATGGCTGGATATAGGCAAAGTCTCGGCAGGAGCGTGGGGACAGGTAGGCTCTACGTGGGAGTAAGCTTGGCGCGAGCGTGGTGGCAGGTTGGCTGCACGCGCGCATGCTTGGCGCTAATGTGGCGACAGCTTTGCTCTACGCGGGTATACCCTTGGCGACGGGCTGGCTGTATGCAGGCATACTCGTTGCACTAAAATGGTGAAGGGTTGGCACACTATTGGCATAGATGGTGGCGCCATTGTTGGAATAAGTAGTAATTTGCCCAAATGCCAATGAATGACCTATATTCATGCCAACTTTTGCCACCAGAATGCCAATCAAGGACCATTGCTTTTGTGCTGCTTGGGGAAATCGTAATACAAAAACTGACGAGTCTATATATAAATTGTCGACGGCACTTTCAGTGCGTTCCGCGGAGATTGGAAATGCATCGATTCTCTGGCGCCGATCGCTAGAGCACGAAGGAAGTACATGAAACTATGTGCCACTATGCTGACACGCACTGCGATACGCTGCTGAATCGGTTTTCCATTATTTTCTTTTTTACTTTTTTGCGGTGTTACGAGCGCTGTGCTAGCGGATTTCCGTAGCGCGAGCGAGGGGTGTCTGCTACTGGGCGTCTGCGTCTGGCTACAGTGGCTAGAATTCTAGCCACTGTAGTCTGGCGGCGAAACCATGCAACGCGCCAAAAAGCATGGTTTCGCCGCCAGGTGCCACATAGATTGCTGGAATCGCGAATAGAAGGGGGAGGGGGGGTTCTAATAAAGCACTACTTGCATCTCAAGTCTGCTCCACCGTACAATATTGAAGCGCGTGTTCCAGCGCCGCAGAAACCGCGCCTCCCCAGCCGTTTCTGACGAGACAGATACCTCCAGATGAGGCGCAGGCTCTGCAAGGCTGGGTAGAATGCGCGGGCGGGAATGCGGCGCGCCTCAGAGAGCCACCTGCGACGCCACAACACAATCAGAACCACAGTGAACACAAGATGTTCGAAAAGGTTGCGCTGCCGCCACCTGACGCCGGAGTTCATACAGACGTTAAACGTCTTTTATGCGAGCCGCCACATTGTTCTCGCAACCACACTCTAAAAAACATGCCAGAGGCTCTCGGGAGCCCTGCAGTTGACACCCTGGTCACTGGGTGCGATACCCCATCTGGCTAGGCACTGTCGCGTGGGGAGGACGCTCCAGCACCTAAGCCAGTCAAAATCTCGAACTTCATTTGGCAGCCAACAAGCTGCCCACGCTCGCCATTTGGGTGCAGCGGTCTCTCGTTGCTCATCAGCCGAAAGCCTGCGAACGGCTACTAATTCGTTGACGCGTATTACTGGTAGGTCACCTACATAGCATTTGCCAGGTCGGCATCGAGTTTCGACTTTATCTCTGCAGTTCAGTTCAGTTAAGTTCAGTCGTTCAGTCATGTACGACTCTTCGTGACCCTATGGACCATATCACACCACGCTTTCCGGTCTCTCACTATCTTCCTAGCATCATATAACTTCATCTGCAGCACCACAAACCTCGAGGTAAAAAGGAAGATTTCTGTCCGTCTGCGGACCGAGGTAATGTAGGGATGTAAACGCACAATCCGCTGTGCTCATCCGTTAAGACTCGTCATTTAATAGCCTCTCCGCCAGCTTTAACGCGAGTACTCGATCCACTGTCGGGTAGCCCGGCAGACCAAGGCCTCCCTGCTCGTCGGTAGGTGTAGGATGTGGCAGGCGAGTAGCGCTGTCCTGCCGTCCCAAAGAAAAGTACCATAAGAGACGCGAGTCGGTTCGCCACACGCCACGGGATTGTTGCGATACTCGCCACATAAGGGGTGAAAGCGCACGCTCGTGTCTCAACGACACTGACTTTGGTATAGGGAGCCCAAGCTCAAGTTTCGCCGCGCGACGGCAGCGCCGCATTCCTGGCGCGGTGGCGAAATGTGAAACGATGGGGCTTCGCCGGAGCAGACGCTGCGCTAGATTCCTGTGCACGCGCGGCGATCGCGTTGCGTCTGGCGGTTATTTGGCGATACAAAAACGCTTCCGCTGATGTGGAACGGATGTACTAAGTAGCATTGTGTCATGGGAAGCCACAATAGTAGGCGAAGCACCAAAATTCGAGGCTCACGTGTGAAACTTTGCAGATTCCTGTGGAAGCGTGTCCGCAAGACCTGTTTTCCAACACCATGACAGCGTTCTGAGAAGTCTCGCGTTCTTAGTGGAAACGAAAAGAGCCAATTTCCCCTTTCTTCGTAAACTCAGAAATGTTGACAGTTGACAAAGACGGTTTGGAGAGCCATCAAAAAAGTACAGTGGTTAAACACCATGCATAAAAAGTGAAGAGGATGGAAGATTATCCTGCTCGTTGCTCCCCGCGTGTCTAGTTTTGCCGATTTTTTGTGCTGTCTCCCTGCTTTGAGTGCTCTGAGAGCAACCAAATCAACAGATGTGACGTCCGCAATCGAGACTGATGTGTGAATGTGCCCTAAGTGTCCACAGCTGCCTTTTCATTTTTAGATTGACCAAGACAATATCTAGGAACGAGGCCTTTTTTTTTCGGGGGTGGGGGCGGCGTTGGAAAACATGCCTTGCTGAGACGCTTTTACAGATTTTCGCAAATTGGCCAATAAGTGAACCAATTATTATTATTATTATTATTATTATTATTATTATTATTATTATTATTATTATTATTATTATTATTATTATTATTATTATTATTATTATTATTATTATCATTATTATTATTATTATTATTATTATCATTAACGAAGATATGTCGGAAGTGCAGTACAAAAGTGATCCTAGCTATGGCTCGACTAACACTACTCGCACGGAGCATCCCATTCGCGTCACAAGGTTCGTGAGTGCAAACCAAATATTATAATAAATGAAGCGCAACCATTTAATAAGAACCGAAATAAAACACTGTGTAGTACAAGCTTGGATTTCACCTGCCTTCCGAGCCAGCGAGCCGGTTATATCGCATGTAGCGCACGGAGCACGCATGTGCTTATGAGATTGCTAGCGTTCTTTGATGCTTCGGACTATATACTTATTCTTCTACTGCGAAATTTCCTTTGCTAACGTCGAAATAATAAAAAAACAAATCCGTATATAGATCGCATGCTACAGGCCAAAACGATGGTCAACGAGCGGGCCACTTTATTCCACAGTACTGATGATACTTTAGCAGTTTTTAAAGATATTATGTACGACAATATAATTACATAGCGGACTTACCTCGAGATGCATTCCTACCTTTTTGCTAACGTGGGACGCATTCACAATCAATATTTACTCATCCCCGTCTGTCGTCTGCTCTACAGTGCAGACGTGAATAAAGTTTCCTGCTTATCCTTCATGGAAGCACGCGTCAGATTGCCCAATCAAGACGGAATGCGGGTTGCATGTCGCGGTGCACCTGCGGGGGCGCGTCAATGTGCGTGCTCGTGCGAGAGAAAGCGCACGGCGCACGCCGTGAAGGCAGCGAGCGAGCCGGCGGCGTCCAGTGAGTGCCCGCGCAGCAAAGCAGCGCGAGACGTCTGCACGTGCGCAGAAGCGAGCGAGCGAAAGGAGAAAACTTGCACGGGGTGCCTAGGTGGTGCCGCCGCGTTTATCCCCAGTTTCTATTTTTCTGTCAGAGATGGCGCTCCCTGTCAGGAGCAGCAGCGCCGCTCGTGGTTTGACCCCACTTGGCTCAAACCAGCAAGCCTAGTACACGTACGGTGTTCGTAAACGGTATGGCGGCATATAAAGGACCCCTGAACTGACCGAAACGGAGTGCATTGCTTTTCTTTTCCTTCTTTTGAGGCGCGCATTCTGAAAAGATGTTCAAAAAACAATAAAACTATCGTTGTCATGTATGAGGAGGGAAATGTCCTCCGCGTATGCAGATACAAGGATCATCGTCTGTCCAACAGATGAAAACCTCCAATACGCCTGTGCACCGTGACGCTACGCAGTAGCGGGTCAAGCGAAAGTGTGAAGAGTACCGGCGAGAGCGGGCACCCCTGACGTATTCCCCTTGTTGTTGGAAGACGCAGGCAATTTGGCCATTCAGTACAAGTCCCTGCTAAGGTCTGTATAAAGGCAACGTAGGAGCTGAACGAATTCGTCAGGAGAGCCGAATGAACCTAGCACTGCGAACAGGTAGCCATGTTCAACGCAGTCGAAGGCCTTCGCCTGGTCAAAGGCAACGCAAGCTCCAGTGATCCGTTTGGCACACGCGTACTCGCACACGTCCCTCAGAGAAGCGAACACCGAATCGTCCAGATACCGCACAGGATAGGTATAGGCTAACCAAATCCCGCAGGTAGGTTCGCACCCTACGAACCACCAATGTGGCTACCAGTTTATTGTCAGTGTTAAGTAAGGTACTCGGTCGCCACTATGAAGAACTCGACGGCGTCGCCCCCTCGTGCGGAATTAGAACGATACTGCCGACGCTAAACGAGGGGGTGCTTCTCTCTGAAACTGATTTATATATAGGAATCGAAAGGCGTGGTAACAGTCTCACTTGTTTTCTGTGGACACCGCAACCGCGCCGTAAGGGAAGGGAGGAAGTGGGAGTGAAAGTGGAAAGTGAAAAAAAGAGGAGTCGTAGTGGAGGGCTACGGAGTAATTTCGACCACCTGGGGATCTTTAATTTGCGCTCACATCGGACAGCACATGGACGCCTCTTCGTTTCCTAAGGTCTGAGGATGTCGAATAAAGCTACACAAAGAGAATTTATTGTGTACATACATACATACATGCATACATACATACATACATACATACATACATACATACATACATACATACATACATACATACATACATACATACATACATACATACATACATACATACATACGTACGTACGTACGTACGTACGTACATACATACATACATACATACATACATACATACATACATACATACATACATACATACATACATACATACATACATACATACATACATACATACATACATACATACATACATACATACATACATACATACATGCATGCATACATACATACATACATACATACATACATACATACATACATACATACATACATACATACATACATACATACATACATACATACATACATACATACATACATACATACATACATACATACATACATTACCCACAAGCCAATAGCACTATACAAAACACTATAGGCTACTTATACAAACTAAGCTCACACACATGATGCTTCAGAGAGGGGAAAGCAATATGAGGGGGGTTATAATAAAGCATGACAGGCATCTAAGTCTATTCTCCCGTACAACCTAGAAGCACATGTGCCAGTGACGCAGAAACCGCGCCTCACCGTCCGTTTCCAACTGGACTGAACAGATACTTCCAGATGACGAGGCGCAGGCTCTGCAAGGCTGGGTGCATTGTGCGGCCGGGCCCAGCAAGGACACCCCAGCTTCTAAGCTACTCAAAATCTCTAACTTCATTTGGCAGGGCGACAGCGTCTCTCGTTGCTCATCAGCTGAAAGACAAAGGCTACGAACGGCAACTAGTTCGCTTATGCGTATGGCCAAGTCGCCTACATTAACATCTGACAAGTAAACATCGAACAACTTAAGGCCCGTTCACACTTGCGACTAGCAGCGGTCGCGCGACCGTTTTCGTGGAAAAGCGACAGTCGCAAATGGTCGCATCGGTCGAAATGCGACTGCCGCGGGCCGATCGGGCACTGCTCGAATTTTCAGTCGCGCGACTACTAGCCGCAAACCATTTCACCAATCAGCGAGGTCCCGGAGTACTCGATCGAGCACCTTCACAATGCAATTAAAGAATACCCCTACCTTTTCAACAAACGGCACCCGGAATTCAAAGGCAGGGAGATAGGATATGGCCTTGGAGGAGATTGGAAAGATATTCGGACTATCCGGTAAATACCATGAACTTTTGAGAAATGGGTTTTTCAAGCAGGAGCAACATTTTATATTGACACCACGGTGATTGACATCGTCGATTCGTCGTCGGCGTTCTCCTGGAAACACGAGAGCGCGGCATGCGTACCGGCTCGCCTAAAAAAGCTGAAGTGTCTGGCAGGTGGCAGCTACCGACGTTCACTGTCATCGTTCAGCAGCTCTCCTACTCCCAACTCTTTCGGAACGAGAACAGAACGAGAAGGCGACTGTCGCAAGTGTGAACATCAATAGTGGCGAGCTCCTTTCCTCTGGTCACGCGACTGGTAGTCGCGCGTCCTCATCTAGTCGCAAGTGTGAATAGACCTTTAAGGAATACGCGGCGAATGCTTAGAGAACAGATGAAACTTTTGCGTGTATCTGACGACATGTTGAAAAACACGCACAATTTTCGTAATTAAATTTTAGCCTACCAGAAGCGCGAGTAAAAGTTCTTCGGTGCGAGCAGCCGAGCAGGCGGCCTTCTCACTGCAATCACAGCATTGTCTAGAAGTGTTATACGGAAATGCTCATTTGGGACAGATAACCAGGAACCCAAGCTAGCTAAGAGGCTACAAAAGTTCAATGCCACCGAACCGAATGTCGAGCTATATATCTTCATATGAGACAAAATACTGGTTTTCATGTTTATTGTAATGGTTTCGTTGTTGCTGAAACAATCACGGACACAAACGTTTGTGCAACTGCTGGAGTGTCTATGCGTATTGATAAAATAAACTGATACTGCGGAAAGGAAAGGCGCAATGTCTGTAACGTTTCTGGCTGATTGATTGATTTATAGGAAGGGAAAGGCGCGGTAACTGTCTCACTTGTTTTCTGTGAACACCCCAACCACGCCGTAAGGGAATGGGAGAAGGTGGGAGTGAAAGAGGAAAGAGGGAAAGAGAAGCCGGAGTGGAGGGCTACGGACTAGTTTTGACCACCTGGGGATGCTTAACGTGCGCTGACATCGCACAGCACACGGACGCCTCTTCGTTTCGCCTCCATCGAAACGCATCCGCCGAGGTCGGGTTCGAACTCGGTTATTCCGGCACAGTAGTGTGTTTTAGAGCGCAGATATTTGGCGTCCGTTCCTGGGTTTCGCGTCGTCGTCGGCCTCGTAACCAGCTCCGCCCCCCTTTCATCCCCCCAGCGCTAGCAGCGACCGACTGATACCGCTGGATGCCGCTGACGCCGCTAGAGAGTCAAGATAACGTGACTGCATAGAACACCGTCGCCGCCATGCAGAAAGAGGAGGGGAGGGTCCCCCCCCCCCCTGTTCCTGTGTGGTGGATAGGGTGCTCTTCAGTTGCCGACGCGCCGGTTATTTCACGTAGGCCCCGGCACGTCGACGAATACGTGACCACCTTTCCACGGCTAGACCTGGTTCTTTGCGCTGCGGAAGCGAGGGTATCATATTGTTTGCGTCGGCATCGGCGGCGTTGTCCCTGAAACCAACTCCGCAGCTGGGGTTGACTCACTATCGGCGTCAGCAGCATCAGTCAGTCGCTGCTATCTCTTCCCTCCTCCCTTTATCGCGTTGTCCGCTTGCTGCGCGCGCTTCTGCCCCCATCGTTTGCCGCTGGGTGAACACGCCGCCCCCCTCCCCCCTCATCCTGCGAGTCTCCGGTTGTCCAAGCGCCGGCTCGAACTTAATTCCTCTCTTCGCTCCTCCTCCAATGCAACCCCTGTGCGGTGGCAATCAGAGAGCCAGATCGGTGGCGGCGGATCTGTAAATGTGCACCGCCCGAGCCGAAATTGCCGCTGCCGTTCGCCACTGCGAAATTATCTGAATACGTGGGAAAAATAAACAAAAAATTCTGTGATAGCGCATACATGTGTTGCTCGATTTCTTTGCCTCAATCTATCAAAAAGGTGAAACAGCTTATTTTCTGCGCTCAAATTTCGCATTAGGAAGTAGCGTAATCGTCGGTAATTTTTTTTTTGTGTTTTTGTTTTACTGGCAGCGTAGATTCATGTAAATAGAGTGGTGTCAGTGTGAAGGCCTCTTTTGATGGTGAAAAGAATAGCTACTGTTTTTTGTAGATAAAATTTAAAATCATTGTTATCTGCCCAGCTGCGTGTTACATAATGGACTATGGGACTATTCTTGCCACAGAATTCATTTTTACAATGAAAAGCGTGGTGCTTAAGATACGCCCCTTAGACAACCCGCTCTCCTGAATAAAAGGTTTAGACTTACATGTGCCTAGACGGACACTGAATGAGCGGTTGGCAAGGAAGTCGCTTAAACTGTTCAGCGTCCTCTCACGGATGCCTAAGTCTGCCAAGTCACGTAGTATTCCAAACCTCCAAGTTGTGTCCTAGGCCTTCTCGATATCAAAGAATACTGCAAGATAGTTCGATTTATCTGCAAACGCCTCTCTGACTCTATTCTCGAGACGGACCAGATGATCAGTTGTTGAATGTGGTTTTCTAAAGCCGCACTGACATATGTCAAGCAGTTCTCGTGCTACTAGAACAAACATTAGCTTGATATTGAGCATGCTTTCAAAATATATGCTTAGGCAACTCGTCAAGGCTGCTGACCTATAACTGCTTGGCGTGGTTGGTGACTTCCCAGCTTTGATGAATGGTACGACTGTAGCTTTTTTAGTAACTCGGGTATTTTTCTGGATACCCATATTTTGGTAAAAAAATTTTTAATGTGCCTCTATCGATGGTTCTGATAGAGCTAGCATTTCGGAATGTATATCGTCGAGGTCTGATGCTGTCTGTTTGCCAGCCGACAATACGTGATGGATTTCTTGTAATATAATTAAGCGGCTAAAAGGCTCATTGCTTCTGCCACTTGTTGGAAGTTGTTATTTTTCCGCTGTTATCTTATATTTCAAAAATGAGTGAGTAGTGGAACGAGCTGGAAACTCTGCAGAAGTGTTCTAGTATATGCGCCTGCTCCTCTATACTCGTTTGCATCCCCGGGGCTGTTAGAAGGGGAATGGTGAAAGTAGAAAATGTGCCCTTTATCTTATGGGCCTGCTCCCACACCTTTTTCAACGTGATAGAGCTCGTTATCGATGAAACGTAATCTGTCCATAAGGATTTTTCTGCGTATCTGCGGATATACCGTGCTTTAGCTCTTGCTTTCTTAAAAACTAACAAATTCTCGTATATTGGGTACCTGCAAAAGATACCCCAGGCTTTATTTTGTTGTTCTTTTGCCATCCTGCATTCATGCGTATATCATGGTTTATCTTTCCGTACTACTCCTGAGGTGCGAGAGAAGTCAATATGCGCGGCAGAAAGCATGCAGTCCGTAAACAGTTCAATAAGTCGATGCACACCATATTCCTCAGAATATATTTTATCCAGACTAGCTTCCAAACTAAACTGAGGCCAGTCCGCTAAGTGTAACTTTCAATGACGTGGCCCACTATGGATGATTGATGGAAAAGATAAAACGCTGATAATACTAAGCAGATGGTCACTTCCATGCGGGTTATCCAAGATGTCCCATTTAAAATCACTAAAACGTGATGGTGAACAGAAGGATAAATTAAGCAACGCATACTTCCAAAGCTTGCACAGCCGTATGAGTGCTTTTCTGTGTTCAGCAGACATACATTATTGCCTAAAATAACATCCTCCAAAATGCGACCCGTAGAATCTGTTTGCCTGCGCATCCAAAATGAGGAGTGAGCATTAGAATCGCCATCTACCAGGTATGGTTCTGGTAGCTGTTGTATGATTTCTTCTAGGTCTAAAAGAGTTATCATTAGGTTAGGCTCGATATAAACAGAGCATACAGGGATCGTTTTGAAATTCATAAGCGTGACTGCAGTGGCTTCGAATTTAGTTTTAAGTGTCACCTTCCAGTTGGAATGTTACTTTGCAATATTATGACTACACCTCCAGAAAGCCTGTCTGCCTGCTCACCATCGCCACGAAATATTTGGTACGTCCTTAAAATATTTACACGTTTAGGACCTAAGTTGGTCTCTTGTAAACAAAGAACTACAGGAGAAAGTGTGTTTAGGAGATCTTTTATGTCATTGTAATTTCTGAGCAGTTCCGGACAGTTTCAATGCATGAGAAATACCATATTTGATACTTTGGGGGGGATTAAAATAAATTTTTAGGTCCCTATCTTTTGAGGGCCTGTAATTGGGATGATCACTTTTTTTTTGTTCTAGAGAGGTTTGCCTCCGTTGCAGTGGAGGCGGACTGGAAGATGCTTCCATCGCCTGTTCTGAGGCGCTGGAGCTTAGTGACATAGCTGGCGTATGCAGTGCAGACCTCCCCCGCAGAGGGGAAGCCTTGTGGGCTCTCAGCTCGGGAGCTGGCGGGCCCTTCTTCGTAGATGACAGGGCTGCTTTCGCAGCGTCTGCCAGGGGCGGGGGGGGGGGGGGGGGGGGCTGCCTGAGCAGTGGCCTCTTCTCCATGTGCTGCACTGCCCCTGAGCAAAGCATCAGAAAAGTCTTCAAAGTCTATTTTTGGTGTGAAAGAAACTGCAGGTTTGGTGACTCGTTTTCGTGCTTCTTAGCAAGTTATGTTCTCTTTTGTCTTGATAGTTATTTCTTCCTCTTTCTTCCAGTTTGGACATGACCTTCAGTACACGGCATAGTCTGCTTGGCAGTTTGCACAGTGTGGCACAGTACTGCAGTCTTCCGACTGGTGATCATTGGCTGACATTTGCAACACGTTTACCGGCCACGGCAGCTTTGAGAACCATGGCCAAATTTCTGGCAGTTAAAACACAGACGGGGACTGGGAATGTAGGGTCGGACATCAATCTTGATATAGCCAACCTCAATTGCTTTCATGATGGAAAATAGCGCGAAAGTACACGAAGGACGGAAGGAAGTAAGACGCGGACAAGCGCTACCGTGTCTTTCGTTAGCTTACTGGCATTGAACGTGAGCACCAGGTGCTTCGTGGGGATTTTCTTGTCTTCTTTCCGGATTTTATTCGATGAACGTTAATGACGTTCTGTTCTGAGAGTCCTCCCAGCATCTCTTGTTCAGTTAAATCGATGAAATCAATTTCTGAAATGACCCCACGGGTGGTATTCAGGGATCGGCGTGGTGTGAAATACACATAAATGTCCCCAAAAGACACAATGTTTGCAATTTTGGACTCTTGTTTTCTGTCCCGTCCTTCAAGCAACAAGTCTTCATTAGAAAGCTTTGACAGCTTGTAGCCACTACCAAGACGTCCTTGAGACTAGTGGCGACTCCAAATGGGGATATCACTCTAGCTGGTTTTCTCTTTTCTTTCACTGTGAATCACGTGAAATCGAGGAAAAGTTTCTCTAGTTTTTGGGAAAAACCGAGCAGTTATATCGTCGGTCCGCTCTCTTTTCTTTAGGCGAATAGTCAGAGTTGGAGAAGGAGCCATAAGGTATGTGTTGTTTTCGGCCACGGTGCCAGCCACCCACCATGGAGTCCAACAAGGGGACGTGGCTTGGACTTTCAAGCAAGTGCTGCCCGCGCCAGCTGTACGCCACAATTATAACCCAATATGGCAAAACTCAGGGTGGTTCGCGACACAAGGTTAACTCTAGCTCCCTGGAAGGAGGAAAAACAAGAAGCAAGGAGAGGACAGGAGAGTTGTAGGATAGAAGATAGGAAAGTGAAAGGTGGAGACGGGTCGTCTCGATTCTTTTTTTCTTAATTTGTTACTTTCCATTACAGAAAGTTGGAGCGAAAGCTAAAGGCTACTGAGCCTCACAAAGGCTTTCGCTCCGGATGGCGTTCAGCGTGCAGTTTAAAGAACGTATACATTTAAATACAAAAGAGCACTTCGAATCATAAATACAACGCGCAGATACAAAAATCTGGTTGCATGAAATCGAGTCACTCTAAATATCTACGGATAGATTACCGACGACTCAATAAAGTGACAAAGGACGTATACCCACTGCCTCGGATCGACGACACCCTCGATCGGCTGCGTCGAGCCCGCTATTTTTCGTCGATGGATTTGAAGAGTGGATACTGGCAGATTGAAGTAGCTGAGTGCGATCGGGATAAATTTGCGTTTATAACACCGGGTGGCCTCTGTGAGTTTAAGGTAATGCCGTTTGGTTTAGTTACTGCCCTTTCAACATTTCAACGGGTCATGGACCCTGTTCTCGCCGGACTGAAGTAGCAGACCTGTTTTGTGTATTTAGATGATGTTTTATTTCGACCCAGGACTGAAGTAGCATTTGTCGACATACCAAAATGAGTTTCGCGCAAAGCAGCAATGGCAGAGGCCTCGCCGTTTGACCTGCGCCAACATGTATTTATCCTCCTGAATCGAGTCTCCAGTACAGCGGCAGACGAAATATATGACGCCCAACTGCAGAACGTCTTTCGGCCCTGACGTCGATCGTACAATTACCAACAAACCATCTACCTATCTCTGCGTATCAGGCGCCAGGAAGGGCATGCGTCCAAGGGTAATCTACCAGATGTACCCATCGGAAAAGATAACGACACTACGGGAAGCCCTCAAATCGGCCGAACACGTTGTCTCAGTGTGCTTCATGGGAACGAGCGGGACGTGCCTGACAGATAACTTTCGAAGGCAACGAATTAGGACGCTTTTCGGAGAGCATTGCGGGTGGTAAAAAATTTTATTTCCAACAGATACAGGGTAGGCGTCAACCTACCCGCCTACACGAGGGCCTGAAGCCCTTGGATCCGGGCGGCCTGTTCGGTCATTCGGATTACACCTAGCTGAGTCACAGGGTGTGACCTCAACAGCAGTATCTCAAAATTCTTCCGTTTCTGTCTGTTCATTCACATTTTTTATTTCTGGACACGTCCGTATCATATGTACCAGATCCGCCTTATCCTGACATAGTTTGCACCTATCTGAGAATTACTCCGAGTGCCACTGACGTAGCTGGGTTCGGAAAGATCCTTGTTTGTAAGCGCCTCCAAATGCTTTCTTGGGTCTTATTTAGTGTCCTATCTGCCGGTGTGTATTCGTGGCTGAGTGTGAAGAGCAGGGTGCTAACATTCGGAGGCCTTCATTTTGTCTGTAATGGTAGGAGAGAGGAGGATCTACTTCGGCTGTGCAAGAAGACGGCAAACGCACGATGGTACGCCAATCAACTGGCTATATCCGGGGGGCATGACCACTGTGCATACTTCGACAAACGCAACGGCAACCACTGGCTGTGACAGACGTATCAGGCGATCTACAGCAAGTGATCTCCAGAAGGCGCAGTATCTGTCACACGCTGTGGACAACTGAACCATACCTTAATGGAAGGGAACGGATTGATTTATAGGAAGGGAAAGGCAATGTAACTGTCTCACTTGTTTCCCCTGGACACCTAACCGCGCCGTAGGAGAAGGGGAAAGTTGGGAGTTAAAGTGGAAAGAGAGAAAAAGGAGCCGTAGTGGAGGGCGTCGGAGTAGTTTCAACCACCTGGGGATCTTTAACGTGAGTTGACATCGCACAGCCATGGCCGCTCGATGGAAGCGCACTGGGTGCGCTTCCATCGAGCTGCCGTGGCACAGCACACGGATGCCTCTTCGTTTCTCCTCCATCGAAACGCAGCCGCCGAGTTCAGGTTCTTACCCGGGTACTCCGGCACAGTAGTCGGGCGTCTTACCACTGCACCACCCAGGCGGGGCACCTTAAACCGCTGATAGCGAGCCGGCGTTCGGGCAACCAGAGAGCACCCTCGCCGCAACGCAGGAAGAGGGGTGGACCCCCTTCTCCTCTTTCTGCATTGCGGCGAGAGTGTCAGCACACGGACACCTCTTCGTTTCGCAAAACGAAGAGGCGTCCGTGTGCTGTGCGATGTCAGCGCACGGGTAAGATCCCTAGGTGGTCGAAATTACTCCGCAGCCCTCCACTACGGCTCCTCATTTTTTCCACCTTCACTCCCACCTTCCTCCCTTTCCTTACGGTGCGGTTGGGGTATCCACAGAAAACGAGTGATACAGTTACCGCGCCTTTCCCTTCCTATAAATCAATCAATCAATCTACTCAGTCACATTGTCTTAACTCGTTAGCGGCGGCAGCGCCATCAGTCAGTCGCTGCAAGCGCTGCCTCCAGCGACCCCCCCCCCCCTTCCTTTTCTCCTGTTCTCCGGTTGCTGCGCTCACTCGGATGACATGAGAATCTGGTCCCCGCAAAGGTAACCTGGGCCCCATGGAGTCCTGCCTGCAGGCAGCGGCGACCGTAGTCGACGACTACGCGACTTACTGCGGACTCCAGTGCGCCCCAGCTAAATCTGAGTTTGTGCATGTACGTCCCTCCCCTCGAGACACAACTCAGCTTCGCATCAGTCTCCCCTCGGGACCGATCCAGGAGGCCAAAGAGATCTGCGTCCTTGGCATCTTCATACACCATCAACGCAAAGTTGACACCCCTCTTTCCAAACTTCGCATGGTGGGAGACCAGGTAGGCCATATGGTCCGTCGGGTCTCCAACAAGCGGGGCGGATTACGAATGTGCCGGAGTTCCCGGGTTCGAACCCGACCACGGCGGCTGCGTTTCGATGGAGGCGAAACGAAGAGGCGTCGTGTGCTGTGCGATGTCAGTGCACGTTAAAGATCCCCAGGTGGTCGAAATTACTCCGTAGCCCTCCACTACGGCTCCTCTTTCTCTCTTTCCACTTTCATTCCCACCTTCCTCCCTTCCCTTACGGCGCGGTTCGGGTGTCCACAGAGCAAGTGTGACAGTTACTGCGCCTTTCCCTTCCTGTGAACCAATTTATTATTATTATTATTATACTGCGGCTTGCCCATGCTTTTATAACGAGCAGACGCCTCTACTCGACACCCTTCTTGAACTTGCGTAAACATAATGATAATCAATTGGTGGCCATCCACCGGAAAGTCATAAAGCGGGCTCTTGATCTTCCGGTCAGCACGCCCAACCAGAGACTTCTCGCTCTGGGCGTGGTGAACACCTTCCGGGAGCTACGAGAAGCCTACTTACTAAGCCAATACATGCGTGCTACACAGGCCACGTCCGGTCGCCGCCTCTTGAACCGACTACACATCAAACAAAATTACCACATTGAGGAAAGGGTGAGAGTGCCAGAACTCTGGAGGCGCGCCCTCCGGGTCCGACCCGGCCTTCCCCCCCAACATGTCCAAAGAAGACCATAGCGGTCGTCGCCAGGCGCGCGCGGAAGCGTTGGAGCGATACTATGGTCACCAGCAACACGTGTATTATGTTGATGTCGCCGGGCCTTACCATGGTTGGTGGTATACGGCTGCAGTCGTACACAACACAAACAGGGTGAACGGGCTAACTTTCAAAGCCTACAGCCCAACTCACGCGGAGGAGATTGCTATCGCTCTGGCTTTCAGTATTCCTAAGTCGAAACACATCATCACCGACTCGCGAGGGGCCTGTCGGAATTATAGGCTGGGATGGGCTCCCCCGGCATATACTTCAGCCTAGCTGCCAATACATAGACCCAACTCCGCATAACCTCATTTTGGCACCCAGTCACCAGGGACTCAAGGGAAACGAACAGGCCGATCAAGCCGCCCTCGCACTCTCTCCCCGGGCTATCTCCCTGTCCTTGGAAGCCTACTCGCAATCCGACAATCTGGCCCTCACATTCAAGACATCACCGATTACTACAAGTAGGAGCACAGGCGCTCCCTTGTAAAAGTGCATCCACACGACGGACCACGGACCTGTTTTGGCCCGCGGACTTGGTCCGTTGTGACGTACCACTTGCGGTCTGACAAGTCCGCGTCAGGTCCGCGGACCGGAGCTGGCGATAAATCCGGCAGCATTTTTTCTAGCGGCGGCCCTCGGACTTTTTGGAGGATTTGCACTCATTGGGTCTGGCAACGGTACAGCGCTGGCCTCTCTCGCTCGGTAGCTGAATCGCCATCGCTAGCATCGCCTCATTCGAAGCAGGCGCGGGTATAGCGCGGGCGATCAGCTGTTTTTCACGTGCTGCTGCAACCATGGCATCCTGGTCGGATGACACCACATTTTACTTTTTGGCGCTCGTGCAACAATTTCCTACTTTGTGGGACAGCAGCCGAGACGACTTCATGAGCTGTCCGAAGAAAGAACTCTTGTGGATAAACATTTGCAAGCAGATGTCATCTGAATACCCTGCGTACGGGCCATACAGTGTGGGTAAGTAAAACGTGTTTTGTACCTCTTTGTGTACGGTTAGGCTTCTTGCTCAGAAGGATGACGGATGGTGTTAGTTGGTGCAAGTATGACCATTTTCGTTGTTTTTCACGCGTGTTGTTTAGTGCGCTGAAAATATGTCTTCTTACGCGACTACAGCTCTATAAATACAGCGTCATAAATACGTAGAGCAAGCTTAGCTCGTGAATTGTGTCCAGTTTCCGCATACCGTGCACAGATCGCCTCGCTTATTGTGTTTACGTGCCACATCGACGAAAAATCCTATTCACGGAGTGCAACTATATATATATATACTTTTTTTTTTCATTACAGAAGGGCTAAAAACAGTGTTCGCGAACAAGCGGCGGACATACCGTAAAGAAAAGAATAAAGTTAATGAAAAGAAAAGTGGCCAAGCACGAGGGGACAGCTATAGCGTGAAATGGAAATTCTTTCGTTGCTTAAAATTTCTTGATGCTGTGCCACGCCCAGGACACCGGTATGCCACTGAAGCATTTTCAGAAGAGGCAGAAATGGCAAGTACATTTCCTAATATTACAGCACCGACACTACATTACTGTGCAGAAAACACTTGCTGAAATTTACATGTTCTGCACATGTTCAAACAAGACTTACTGCACATTTTTTTTTATAATAGCGTGAAAAGTTCTCAAACGTTTCTGTGCAGTCTACCAGCTATTCATTCATTAAAACGGCTCAGCATTTTACATTTTTTATCAGAGAAAAACTGCTTTTTGTTATTAACTTGAGCCCTGACGCTTACCCCCAACCCTTTATCACTTGGTTTGTATTGAGGATTTAGAGCTTCTGGTCATGCATGCGTGCACTTTTTTTTTAAGTGCGCAATGCTTCTTTTTCATTTAGCAAGTAACCATTCCGAAAGCCGCAAAGTTTTCCTGCATAGAAATGATCTATTTTTTGTATTCACGGCTGTTTGGCAAGTAACCTTGATGCTATGTGCTTGTATTATTGCCTGAAGAGTATCTTCTGGCAACATCAAGCCCTGCCGCATGCCAGATGCCAGACGAGCGTGATGCAGAAAATGACATGGAGCCTCTGCAGTTAGAGCCAGGTTCAAGCGGCGCAGATGCAGCTATACCACAGCACAGTGGACATAGAGCACCCACTCCACCAGCAAAACAATCGAGGCATGGTAGAGGAAATGCTGCATCAAATGCAATTTTTAGTAGAAGGCAGACGGCTCTCGAGACCCTGGCCAATGCGTTACAAAGGCACCTGTCCCTGATGCAACAACACATTTTGCTAATTATGCTGGTGCACTAATGAAGCAGATGAGCACCACCAGACAAGTGAAATGTCAAAGGGAAATTCTAGAAGTCATCGAGAGGCACTTGAATGCAGGTGAATGAAGATGCTGAATGTTTATTTATTTATTTAAAACATTATGTGCTGCAGCGGCCAATATCAGTGGCCTTACTACCATGGCACTGCACGCCTTGATGTTGATGATTAAAAAATGTCATCTGGCTGGATTTTTTTTTCAGCAGACTCTATCTGTGAGGTGGCTGTTGAGGTGAGCAGAGTCTCGCTGCCACGGCACTGCACCTCTGTCCTTAAAGTATGAGCACAGCTGCTCACGCACAGCAGCCCCAAATGCATTGGGTCGTCCACGTGTTGCCTGTTGCAAGCCAAAAAATGTGTGGTCGTGGCCATTAGCATCTTCCACACAATGTTCCAGTGGAGCTTGCATCTCATGGCTGAGAAAATTGTGCAGGGCGCAAGCTGCAAAGACGACAGGTACAACTCTGTCCGGTCTTGCTTCAATTACTGTGTGCAGGCACCGAAAGCGATTTGCCAAAATCCCAAAGGCGTTTTCGGCGACCCTCCGAGCTCTGGACAGCCTGTAAAACACAAATTATGCCATAAAGCAAAATGAAGGTTGACAACTTAAAAAAGAAAGGTCATGCACTCGTCATAGAACAGCCTTGTGGGCTATTTGGTTCATTTTGATAAAAGACTGGACTACCCGGCTAGGGCAGGGTAAGTGAAAGAAATGGAAACGACACCACGGGAAGAGTAATCACAACCATTGTAATCCACAGCATGCACAGGCAGTCATAGCTGCCTCGCATTAGAGAAAATTCAATGGCATTTCAGTCGTTTCATTTCCTTGAAACCCTCTGCAGGGGGTATTACATACATATATGACGATGACTGCTGGTATACCATGAACATAGAAGAAGCATTCCTATCCTATGTAATGCTCGAGTTAGAATCAGAGTGCTGCATATTACTCTGGCCAAGAGCGTACCCTTTTACTCTATAAATCAAAGTGCAAATGATGAAATACATGACAGCATTCAGCTTTTCATAGTAAATGGTTAAAGGCGAGAGAGGCGTCCTTTCGGGCACTCATGCATGCTACTACACCTTCTTTGACACAAGAAGCACAATGCAATAAATATTTTCACCCTTACATTAATGGTTTCACAGTGAAACACACGGTAATCTATTAAGTGGTATGTTTATTTCGTTAGTGTGTGCATTATGTACAGTACCTACTGATTGATTGTGGCTGTTAAGATTGTGTCTGAGAGTGCTGTTTGCCAGGTATTTTGACAATTTGTGGCACTGCGAAAATGCCAAGGTTTATGCTTTAGCTATTTTAGTCTCCAGCTTGTAATACACTGGCACTCTCAAAAATTCATAGCATGTACCTCGGAGCTTACCTGTAATTGAAGACTCTCTGGTCAGCTGACAAGAGGATGCCTCCATATGGCTTCATGAGGTTCTTTCCTATAGGAAAGGCATCATCACCTACGAAGACAGGTGGCAGACATATATCTGGCGTAGCTGCCACTTTGACCAATTCAGGCAAATTGGCCCTCTTGGCCTTCATAGCTTGTTGGAGTGGTGTTGTCTGCCAAACACCAGCATCGCCTTGCGACCCTGGAGCTCCCACGTCAAGATATATAAATTTGTACGCTGCGTCCACCACAGCAAACAGAACTATACTGAATGATGTTTTGTAGTTGAAATATATGGACCCCGATCGTGGTGGCTTCTGAATAACAACATGCTTCCCATCCATGGCACCTAGGCAGTTTGGAAATTGCCACTTCTCCCTGAACCCTTTCATCACCTCTTGCCAGGCTCCTTCTGTTTTGGGGGTCTTCAGGTAGTCTCCTTTGAGCTCTTGGTAAATTGCGTCACAGGTTTCTGGGACAATCTCGTTAACTGTTGAATGTCCCAACCGGAACTGTCGGCTCAGCGAGTAGTGGCTCTCTCCTAGAAAATGAAAAGGCATTTGTTAGAAAATGTGGAACCTCAATCTAAAGTTACGTATAACACTCAGCTAAAAAAAAATAAAAACAAGACTGCTTCTAGTTGTCACTGGATTGTTCTCACCTTTTATTTTTTAATTTCCTGTTAGCAATGACTGTGTGTGAGTATGTGCTGAAACAAGATATTCAATGGTGTCGTTCCAAGTCAGATATCCCGAAAACCACTCCGAGGACTTTACAGAGTCTAGAAGATTGTTGCTTCCTTTTGTGCCTACGTTCCGTTCGCGCCCACTTATTCATCATGAACAGCCTTCAACTACCCAACTTTCCATTCTGCTGAATTACATTCCAAGTGTACTTTATAGCTGGCTGCAGGTGTAACTAGTGTAAGCGCATGGAGATGACAAGTTTGCTTTTAGCGTTACAAATATATTAGCGTTAAGCTTCCTGCGTGTGTTTTGCGTGTGTGCCATAGAATGCGAAGCTTTGCAGACCTAGCGGCACAGCCATGGAATAATAATTCAGAGCAAACGTTACTAACCAGACGCAAGGTAGCGAAGAGTGACTTGCAGTCTTGTCGTCGGCGAAATCGGTGAGCGCATCACAGTCTCCTGTCCCGCAATCCTGGGTCCGACGCGCGACAACAGCTGCGTAAACTGCTCCGGAGTGACGCGGAGAAGTCGCCGGTACTCGCCTGGGTCTGAAAACAGCAGCTCTTTGTAGAGCTGGTTCTGAACACCGAGATTCTTTCGGTATATCCAGTCTTTCTGCCAGCATCGCCGTTTGCAAGCACGCAAGTCCTCTTCGTCGTCAATAGCTACTGCTAGAGCGAACGCAGCCAGCTGCCGATTCCACTCGGCCTCCATTTTGACGAGTACTCTCAAAAGCAGTGCGCTACAAGGAGATCGGCGAGACGCGGGGTGGAGAGTACCCCTCCAGGTCCGCGCTGTCGTCTGCTCTCTGGGCCCGCCGTGTGGATGTCGTCGCGGATCAGATCATCCGCGGTCCAACCCACGTGACCGGTCCGCGGCCCAGTCCGTGGTCCGTCGTGTGGATGCACCTTAAGGGACTGGATCGCGCTGACGAGCGCCGCCTCATCAAATTTTTTACCAATAGTGTACAGTACACGGCAGTGCTTAAACATTTCAACCCACCGTTTGATGGTGTATGCCAGTACTGTGAAGAGGCGGCTGACACCTTCCACATGGTCTGGGCGTGCCAATAGAGCCAAATCATTTCCCCCAACCCCAATCCCACCAGAGAGCACTGGGAGGCAGCCCTGCTCGGCAGACAAGACCTCAAGGCTCAAAAGGCCTTAATTCAACGGACATTTGCGCCGTCGCTTGCCAATGGGGACCCGAAATAGTGGCTTCGCCAAATGTTGTGAGGGGAAGAGACCGCTCAAGCTTTAACCCAATCACCTCTCTGCGACTATTTAATAGTTAATGTTTCAACCACCACCACACCCTGGGAGTTTGCAAGTGAAGCAGGCATTGACACCGAAATCTGGGCTGTCTTACCCTACCACCTTTCTCCCTTAAAAGGCCTATGTACCAACTCCTCTGTGTAATGAAGACTACTCACTCACCTTTAGGTGGACACTACGGATTCGTGAACACATACACTTAATACGATTAAGGCCACGTTTTCATATCAATGCCGCCGCGGTGGCGCAGTGGTTGATGCCCGACTACTGCGCCCGTGTGACCGGGTTCGATCCGCAACACTGGCGAGAGCGTTTCGAGGGAGCCAATAGAAGAGGCCCACGTGTGCTATACGATGTCAGTACAGGTTAAAGATCCCCAGGTGGTCGAAATAAGTCCATAGACCTCCACTATGGCACCTCTTCCTATCTTTCTACTCTTTCTGCTATTTCTGCTTTCACTCCCAATTTCCCCTGGTAGGTTAGGAGGAGCATGGCGCATCCTGGCCCTGATGGGGCTGGGAGAGGTAGGTCACCGCCGCTTGGTTAGCCTGCCACCAAATTTTTATCTGTTGTAGGCTGTTATTACAGCCGCCACTGCTTCGGTGAGGGACGATGGATGTTGCGGCGCGCGTCTTTCTCTCCCTCTTCTTTTTCTTTCTTCTTTATTTTCTCTTATGTCCGCACGAGGCAGTGGAGGTGGCTCAGCTACAGAGCCAGTAGAAGGCCCATGCCTTTTGAAGCGAAAAGCTTCACTAGGCTGGTCAACTCCGAGTCTCGCGTATGCCATGGTCTCAGAATAGCTACAGCTGTGCGCACGCCGGTTGACCTTCGCCGGAGGCGTGGGCTCCGCTCATACGCTGAACTGAGTGACGTCACGGGAGATTCGCGGGCTGTAGGAGCCACCGCTGCCGCCCTCTCCGCTACTGCGGGTATATATTAATGTTTTGAGAGGAAACGCAGGCAGGCGACATGGAAGACGATACTGAAGTGGCGGCTTTGAAATTGGCTCAGAAGAACGCGAAACGCAGGGCACAACGAGCTGCTGAAACGCCGGAAGAGCGGGAGGCTCGCCTTGTTAAACGGCGACAGAGGGAGGCCGAACTTCGCGAGGACGCAATACAGATGTCGAGCAGAAATGAAGAGCGGAAGGAAAGGCTCCGGAAGAAACAAGCGACGGAGACCCCTGAGGAAAGAGGGAGCGCATAGCGCAGCGGCTAAGGCGAGGATCTCAAAAGCGGCTATCAGCCGTGACAGAACGGAATCACGCGTGCGTACCACCAGTTTAAGCAGCCGGCAGAGTGACACCGACGACGCTTTTCTCTTGTGATATCCAGGCTTAACTAAGCTAAGCCACCACCAATGTTTTTGTTTTCCTTCTTCCTACAGCCACAACCCCTGGTAGGTGAACGCCGCTTGCGGAATTTTTATCTGTTGTAGGCCGTCATTGCACCCACCACCACTTATATGGTGGACAACGGCTGTTGCGGCGCGCGTCTCTCTCTCCCCCTTCTTTTTCTTCTCTATTTTCTCTTCTGTCTGAACGAGGCAGCGGAGGCGGCTTAGCTATAGAGCCAGTAGTAGGCCCGTGCTTTTTCTTTTCTTTCTTCCTACAGCCACAACAAACCCTGCCCTTAGAACACGGTTTAGGTGTCCATAGAGAAAACTTGGAGATACTGCTAATATCCTTTCCTATAAACTGTCATGACTCGAGTTATTTAAATTGGTCCTGGGTCCACACTGGGCATGAGGAGATAGAGGCACAGACTCGGGATACAAGTTACATAATTGTTTATGGCAACTGGCTCAGTATCGCTTACGGCTCGCCGTCACTGGGCTGCGTTGCTGCGTGGCGGGCTGCACGGGCTGCGAAGGGCTGGATGTTCGACGCGGCCAAGTAGTGGATTGCCGAGGGCTGCCACTACTTTCTGGTTTCCAGCTGGCAGAGAGGAATGAGTTGTTCGGCGTGGAAGCAGGATGTCGGGGGTCTAACTTTGAACTGCGGCTAGACCCCGGGCTCGCAAGTCGTGGCGCAGCCCGAGCCTTCTGCTACACACTAAAAGTAACGCCCATACCCAGGAACATGGTTCCCAACCTACACAAAGCACGCAGAGAGGCAAGGGCTGAAGATCTACAAAAGACATTAGCACCCAGAGAAACAACGGTATACGTGGACGCAGCCACATACGCCAGAACAGCGGGGCAGCACAAAAGCAATGTGGTAACAACAGTGATTGACTCGACGCTACGCGAGATCACCAGCGTATCACTAAAAGACTGTACGATAGTCGAGACTGAGGAAGCGGCCTTTCCTCTAGCGGCAGCGGAGGGCTATCGATCTAAACGGTCTCTAAAAATCCTTACAGATTCACAAACAGCATGCCGCAACTATCTTCGCGGCAGAATCGGGCACAGAGCGCTCCGCATACTCCACTCTGCGGGCCACATAACACGACAACCAAACGAAAAACCAATCAAGCATACGATGGTATGGACGCCGGCACACGCGGGAGTATCAGGGAACCAACAGGCGGACAGGATAGCTCGAGGGTACACAATTATTACCGCGCATCCAACGTAGGTGACCTCGAGGCGAACGAACCTGCATCCCAAGGTTATTCGGCGATACTAAACCATTACAAGGGCTGCAGAGAGCGGTACCCACCACCATACAACTCCCTGAAGATTTGGTGCCAAGAACCACCCACGCTGTACCGCATAACGTGGGCATGCCAGAGGATAAGCGTGGTACCCGTTATAAGAAACCCGAGTGCGGAGCTATGGGAGGGAGGGCTCTCCAGTGATCGCCGAGCCGACCAAGGTCTGAATCGGCGAGCACAACTGGCAGCATCATCCAGCGGAGCCCTGGACTAAGGGCAACCGACCTTTGTCTTAGAAGATAGACGAAGCCATCTGAAAACCGCAGAAGACAAGCCAATCTAGAGCTAAATAACGTTTTTACCTCACTCACTCATTCACTCGACGCAGGTGTGGCGCGGTCAGCAATGTCCATGGGTCACTGACCGGCGTCCGCGCCTCGTGCACTTGCACAGGCCGAGATTGCAGGCAGCTGTGCATAATTCACTGACCGGCACGCGCAGGTGCACGAGCCGTCACATCCGCTCCTTCTAAGAAAAAACGTTCGCCAAACATTAGGAATTCACTGCATACACGCACGCACACATGCCCTTACAACCTTTTGGGTATGATTTCACGAATGTCACTGTTTTCTTCGACGCCTGAGTCAGGGCATGATTTCAAACGTATTCTTCACTGTAAAATCCCTTCGAGTGCACAATGAGGTAAGCATGAACACTATGGACCGAAACTTTGAAAAACAACAACCGAAAATGCGACTAAAATCAATGCGAGCATTCAGTACAAAACAAAATAATTTTTTTTAATAGACAGTTTAGTTGTTTCCCCTTAGAAAACTGAGCATGTAAAATATGTGTTCCAGTTGTTTCCTTACGTAATGTCAATAAATATATGTCTCACAAAAAGGGCACACAAGTGTTGTTGATATCCAGTCCACACCTATCAAATAGTGGCACTCCGAATTGTTGACTGACGAATTGTGTTGAAGTGGTTGACTTAGCACAGCTTGTCAACACAGCACTAATTCTGCGATTAACGTTCAAGTCGTTGACTGAGTGTGCGCTGTTGTGGAGTTTATAAGTTGTATCATAGCTGTTAACTGCGCAAGAAATGTCCACCTTGCTGTATAAGCATCCTATGACAGCTATTGTACTGTGGTAACCAAATGACATATTTGCGAATGATTCAACTTAAATGAGGCAGGTCTCATCAATTATCTTTGTTTTATTTCAAAGAACATTTATCGGAATAATGTGACGCTGTCTGAACGTAAACACAAAGTTCTCATTCCCGAGACAGAAAATCACACACTGCACCGCCATACCAATATATAAGCGACTACGGGAATACTTCGTAATGCTGTAGTCTACTTGGGCACCAGTGTCAATGAGGGCAGTAACAGGGGCGCCATCCACACAGATGTCTAGAAGGTTGCGGCGATCATCGAGGGTCAGCAGAGGATTTTCGGGCCGGGTCGTCAATGCAACATCACTTCCCGGAGCTGCATTGGTTAGTTTTCCGGAAGAGAGCCAGAGAAGTGGGGAGATAATGCACGGCGAGGTAGGGGCGAGTGGGACCGCCGGGTCTGAGGCGACGGTGAGCGGCGGGACATGCGCCGGGCTGGCGAGGTAAAATCACGAGAGCGCGTATCACGGAAATGGTTTGGGCGTAGACCATATTCGGCGCTGCAAACAGGAAAGTAGCGGGGTCGGCAACGGCTGCTGCAATGACGAGAAATGTGGCCGACACGTGAACAGTTGACACAGATGGGTCGGTCATCCGAGGTACGCCATTCGTCCGGGTTGCGGTAGCGGTAGCGGTATCGCGCCGGCATGGGTGCAGTCGGAGCCGCAGCTGCTACCACCGGAAAGGTGGGCTGAACAGATGGCTGTGCGTTAGGTTGGAATGAGGGCTTGTGCGGAAGACTAGCCAGAGTTGAAGCCCACGTTCACGATAAGGCCCACATTTGCGAACTCCTGGCGAACGACAGATTGTATTAAGGCTATAGTAGCATCTGCCGGTTGAGGAGCGAACGCAACGGGCCCCAGGGCTTCTATCTCTTGGCGAACAATCCTGGTCAAGTTGGTTCGATGAGATGGCTGCTGCAGTGTTCGACTATCTCGCTCGAAGACGTAGCAGCTGTGCTTGGCAAGCGGTCGAAGCGGGGAGTAATGCGACGGTGTTTTGCTTGCTCAAACTGCCGGCAAACGTGGATGACTGAGTCGACCGTCGGACAGCCTTTGCAAAACAGCAGATTGTAAACATCGTTTGCAATTTCCTATTTCCTTTAATATATGGCCCACTTTCTCTGACTCGGACATGGCGCTGTCCACTTTTCGGCATAAGGCTAGAATATCTTGAATATAAGACAAATGATTCCGTCGAAGACTGGACACGGGATGCGAGGTCTTTTTGTGCGCCGAGCTTGCGTCCGATCGGCTTGCCAAATAGATCACGAATCTTCTCCTTGCACACATCTCAGGATGTGATATCGTCTTCATGCGTCTCACACCAGACGCGCGCCGTACCCGCCAGATAAAAGATGACGCTGGCGAGCATGAGGGTCGCGTCCCAATGTTCGCGTTTGCTGACGCGCTCGTACATACTGATCCAGGCGTCTACGTCGACATGGTCGGTGGCGCAAAAGATGCCCGGGTCACGGGGCCGCGCCATGACGACGGTGGAAGCTGGTGGTGCCGCCGAAGATGATGTCGCGTCGGATGGCATAGTGATGGTACCAACCTGGCGGCCACTACGGAGTTCCAGGTTTGCTAGAATGTAGGTTTGCTACGGGTACACTTCCAGCAATCCTCCACCAAATGTTAAGGGAAACGTACACAGCGGTAAACGCTAGTTAACTCTCAGAAGCACACACCACCGGAACGAACCCAGCTTAGCCTGAGCGTCATCTTCTTCACACCACCACACCAGCGCGTCGTCGTCATCTCGATATTGCGCACCGTAACAATATGGTAAAAACATATTTGGTAGAATGGTAGCACTAGCTATTCTGTAATCCCCTTCCATGGAAAAAGTGAGGCAGGAGGCTATAGACATACTGCACAGCCCACCCAAGGGTTCTCATTGAAGGTGATTGCTGTTATGTTAAAATAGGCAGATGAAATGAGATAAAGAACAGTGCACCAGGAATACATTCAGACAGAAAGCGCAAGAGCCGAGGCACTGCAATGACACAAAGTTGAGAGCGGGCATGGAGGGCTTGGTGCAAAAACAACTCGTCTCTCTTTTGTGTTCCTCATCTTAGTGCAGTCCCAAGACAAACGTAGTTTCTAAGGAGCTGGAAGTTATCAGCGCTAATTTTCGACCCCTCTAGAACCGTCTCGAACGTCCCGAAGCTACTCTATTGAAACTGCAAGAATGCTCAGGTTCCCTTGATCGCTTGGACTAATGATGATCGCTAGAATACTACAGCAGGGAGAACACGGGGGATTCATGATATGGTGTAGTATAGCCCATGTCATACATTCATTCTGCTGCTTGGAGATCATTGCATCACATTCCTAATTCGATATAGAGGCGCTGAATATAGAAGCTAAAACAGAAGCAATCTCTGCTGCAGTGATGTGAATATAATGCATAATGGTTTCTTATATAGTAGCCTCTACCCGGCATAATTTTGCTAGTAGGCAACAAGAAAAGTATTTTTTTCCAAAGTATGAGAAATTCATTCATATTTACCTTCTTTTTAGGTCACATCTGGCTGTTATTCACTTCAATGAAAATTGATCAAGGCTCCAGGCACAGAACAATGGAGAGGACCGTTGGAAAGTGAAAATGGGAAAATCAAGAAAGGGATATTTCAGTGTCACTCCAGTGAAAATGAAGCCTATTTTTTGTAAGTTAAAACTTTGTTCTACTATAATATTACACGAAAACCTAAGTGAACTGTTGTAATCTCGATGACTATTTCAGGCAGCTTACGTCCACAGGCTCCTCCAGGATGCTGAGAAACGGTTTCAGGGCTCTTCACACAGAGAGACAGCTGAGAGTACAGCTTACGAGCGCCACCTTATGACTGATGCCTATGAAAGACCGTCAAAAGAACTAATTGCGACACACAGGCAGAGATTTGCGCTTCATCATGACTATTCAATTGCACAGCACAACTGTCAGTATACTTAACCCAAATGCTCAACAGACTGGCATTAGTGCCGCAAAGCATTGTACCATGGCGCCAGAACAATTGTTTCGATATGTTTGCTGCAATTGACAATAGCTGGAGCGCAGTTTTATATAACTTTTCCTGTCAAAGTGAGTGCAACATTGTTGTACCCATGTCTCTGTGTTCCCCGTGTGGCTGCGGCCAAGCAAAAGTGCACACAAAACATGTTGCTGTTTGCTTATCACGGCAACTCCACATGGTGTGCGACCGCTCGCAGGCCCTTCAAGTATTGCATCAAAGCTGCCGCTTGAGGCAAAAAGTAGGAAAGGCAGAGCAACTGTGGGTTGAAGGTGTGTGTAGAGCTAGATTGAGAATAATTATGCCGGTCAGAATTGTTCAGTTTCTTGAGGCCAAGCTGAAAGTAAATGGAAGTAATAAAAGTGAGCCGACTTCCCAAGTGGCCATGTGACATATCTCTTTTCACCAGCTTGTTGTTCCCCATCCGTTAATCTACGCAGTTTACAAGACAACAGTGTAATTACGCTGAATATTTTAATGCACGCGACATAATATATGTATTCTTAGCGGTAATTTACACTGCTGAGCAACTAAGAAAGCACAGCGTTTCGCCGAGGAGATATTTTTTTAATAACGTTGTTTATTGCCTCTGTGCATAATAAAATATGCTCTAGGACTTATCTAGAGAAATGCTGTAGGACGTCTCTCGAAATAAAGTTTTTTTCTTTGTGTCTTCGGTGTCTCCTTGCAGAGGGCAGGTACAGCATGCGTATCTTAATACGCATTTGGCGGCTTGTATCTTTCCGGCTCAACTGCTCTGTCGTTTGAGGTGAAATTGCAGATGTAGCTTTGATATTGCGGTAACCTTTATATGCTCGTAGTAAGTTAGGTAAGGGTGCTTAATTCGTTGCAGCTTCGTACAATGCGAACCCGCGGTATGCGCCGGTATCAGGGGCCGAAAGCCGCCAACGTCGGCACGCGATACCGCGGGTTCGCGCATCGCGCGCTGCGAGCGAGGTAGGTCTTACTTAATTTACTATACAACAAAAGTTCATACGCTACAAACTTACTACGAGACAAAATGAGTTTGACGCAATCAAGTCAACAGTTGACACGGTAGGATTTTAAAAGCCACCACAGTAATGATGCATCACAACAATGTGTAACTCACTGCACATGTAGAACCGTCGTTTACCTGCGCGCTATGTTCAGGCTAGTGACCACATTGCTTACCAGCGTATGTTGTCGCCTTGACTCAATTCGAGGTGCGTATTTCGGTTTAGTGGACACGGGAACTTAGCGGCTGCCTCCGAAATTTTGCTGCACTGCGTACGGCGCGGTGCACTAGGCCACGGAATTTAAGGCATGCTCAGATCTAATGCTGGAGACCGGTAAGCCGACTTCGAAGTCTATTTCGCATGGGAGACACAAGAAACGAGAACATACACAGGCAAAAAGCGCCCCACAGGAAACTGAAACGAGATCGCCGCGGGCGACCACGCCGTTGTTACCGTGGTTACCGCGGTGCTCGCGCGAGACCGGAAGTGCAAGGAAAAAAGCTTTCAAGAAATGTTTCTGTCTACAAAACATCCTAATTTTCTTTCCTGATAAATAAAAGTTAAGCGTATTTCAATTATTTTGGCATAAGTGATACTTTAATGGATGGATGATGTCGCAAAGAAGCAGACCAATAGTCATTCGAAAACGGTAATACGTAGTAGCGTTGCACAGAGGAGGAGAAAGATGGCAAATTTCGAACGAAATAGAGCGCCAACTTTCGGACCTGTACTGCGCGTAGACGTGTGTTATTACGTTCAAATGTGTATCGGAGCATAATCTAGCGGCTGAGATAGTCTGTGAGCAATGTTCAGGAGGTGTTTCTGGGCTCCTTTAAAGCAGTAATAACTGATATACAAGCAAGTTTCTGCTCACAGGCAGCTGCTGCCGCGACGACCCGGCTCATTGCTTCTTTTCGCGTTGGCTACGCATACTGAATCATCGCCGAAATTAAACATATTGTTTTTTATTAAATGAGACAACAGGATTGTATGACAAACCATTTACTCTAGCGCTGAACAAATCCAAAGCACCATCCGATGTGCCTCCGACTCGAATTAATTTAGGCCTAGCGATGACTAGGGAAATGCGCACGGCAAGAGCGTCGTCGTCCGCCGCGACAGCGAGCGGCACGCTTTGGTAAGCTCGCGGCATCCGCTGCTGTGTTTGGAACTTGTCGTTTACTTGAATGGTGCAGCTGATACCGCGCGTTTTTTCGACGTTCAGTTCAATGCTGCAAAGACACTACGGGACTGCGCTGTTGCCGTGCAGTCGTGCATACTCCGAGCCTGAATAAGAACACCATCGGACAGTACTCTAGACACAGCTTGTTTTATCTGTGGTTCTTGAAAAGTAATTTAATGTAAAAAGTAAGTTGTTGAAGCGAGAAAGCTCCATCATACGCTCTTCACACTCCGGCTCCGGCGCGCCAGAAACACCAACACTCGCCAGGCTTGATTTACTAGCAGCGGGTAGCACTGTGATCCTGGCGCACGCTGCCCCTGTATAACAAGCCTCAAATTCTTTAAGGGGATGCGAAGGCAGCACAATATCGAATAGGCACTGTCGAAAGAAAATACAAGACATAAAATCGGTCGCAATCAGAGCGGCGATAATTGGAAAGCATATCTTGTAGTAAATCCCGCGTTCGAAGCCTGTCGGTACGTTTCATTCGCTGTGCGTTTGTGTCTATACCGTTATCATAAGAATTGTGAATTATAACCGAAAACAGAGACATTGCCGTGGTTTACTGAGACTCTCATTATAATGAAAGTTCGGCCAACGGAAGCGGAGCTCAGTCCTTTGCAGCCCTCGTGGCCGCTATTGCTGGTGACAATTAACAGCTTCCGCCATGCAAAACGGGTGCTACGGTTTGCTGTCGCACTCAAACAAAACACAAAGCAGTACCACGATGCCGGACAGCTTTCTGGGGCAGCGTGCAGTAGCTTTCGTACACTGCCGCTACCACAGCACCAATGACGCACGCACAGCCCAAGATGGTGTCAGGTGGAATCTGCGCGGACTTTCCCTGTTTAGCTCATACGGGGCGCCACCATATAAGGAATATGGCGGCGCCCAGGCATCGAAACTAAAATGGTCTATACAATTTTTTTTGTTGGTCCTGATGTTGAGGAGCGGAGTGTCGTAGTGCCTTTTTTGTGATCCTCCTGAATGTCCCCTGTTACTTGCACTGCGTGTTTAGCGAGGTTTTTTATAGCTTCGTCGATATCTCCGTCCTCTTTAATAAAACGTCCAGAGAATCTTATTTGCTGGACTTTTGGTACGGTTTTCTCATCGACCTTAATTTGAAAGTCCTAAGCAACGCTTGCACTGCACCGCTTTTGAGTTAGGCATGGAATGTTTGGATTTTTGCGGGGACCACGCGGGACTCCTTTCGGCCACGTAGAACACTACGATGGCTGCCGCCTGTAAACTTTCCTTTATGCTCTATCAGTTGGGTTCCTCTATCGGGTGGGTTGACTGTGTGGTTATTATTCTCTTTCTTTGTCCTTCTTCCCCCCTCCCCTTTTCGGAAAGTTTTAAGAACTGTTCACCAGTAGATATATTCCTTATCAGGGCTTTGCAAAGCTTGTTCCTTTTTAAGAAAGCTGTATCTGCACCAAACTTGGTTAAGTAGTGACTATAATCATCCACATTACATTGTAGTTTTTCCTGGCACAGTCGCTTTTATTTCTTTTTCAGGTCGCAGGATCCCTGACTCCAGCTGAGAGATACATACTGAAGAAACATTTTTTCTATATTTTTATATAATTTTTCCCTCCATGACCTACTTTCATTTCACCAAACCTTCTCCATACTCCTTGACCTACTTTCTTCTCACCCATTTTCCCCCTCCCCAGTGTTTCTTCTTTAGTAGGAATAGCGTATTTAAACCCCTCCCAGTGATGATCGCTTTGCCCAGACGAAAACAAATTCACTTGTCGAAACGTTGGCTCGATCTGCTAACTGAGGCTTCCCCCTTCTGTCCTTGTCCAGTGCTCCTTCCTACCGTGTAAACCATTTTCCTCGTTCTATCTTGTTTGGATCACGCATTTGATGAGTTCGCAATGCATGAAGTTAGGGAAATTGGCCTGAGGATTTCTAGTTTAGGAGGTTTGCCAGGTTTTCGAATTAGCAAGACGTTTGCAGCCTTCCACTGCTGGGGGAGACGACCGCTACTCTATACTTCTTTCATGTATTTGGTTAGTGCCGCTAATAGGCGTCATCACGGTTTCCTAGTATCTTGTCTTATCTCATTAGGGGCTAGGGGCTTTATCGCAACTTTTAGCTCAGGAGTTCGGCTATACGCTCCGCCTCTGCGATGGGCGTGTCGAGGGTCTCGTACGGAGGGCCCGCGTAAAAGGAAGAGCTGTTGTAACACCGACATATGTATCGACTAGTTTAGATGTTCCAAGTCCGTCCCCTCGAATGCGTGCCTTGCTTTGGCTATTGTTGTGTGGGTTTGTGTTTTCGAACTATCTGGATCCGGGAAATATCGTAGCTGGCTACACGTCTTCGAAATACTCATGTTGCTCTCATTTTCATCGCACCAATTACACCACATTCGCTCACAAAGGTAACTGCATAATCCCCAATCTATTTTGCCTGGATATTTTTCACCTAAGGTTTATATTCTATTTCTGACATCGGAGGTGTCTTTCCGTACCTTTTTTCGCTTCCTATATGTGTAGGAGTCTATTCGCGGACGGTCATGTGGTATGGCTTCATGACGCACCTCTGCTTCAAGGTGACATGTTCGGTGCCAGATAACCTTCAGGAGTGGCGTGTAACAAGTCGAGCTCCCGCTCTAAGAAACTGCAACATGGAAATTCGCTGAGTCCCCTTACTCTCAACACGCTTAATTTCATACGCTGACACATGGCCATCAGCTTGGGCAGAGATACAGAAGGCAACGCAGAAGCCTCGAGTGACAGACACTGGCTCGTCTGGCCAATAAAAGAGCCGCTTAGCACCGCCGCGGTGGCGCAGTGATTACTTCACTCGACTACTGTGCCCAAGGATGCGGGATCGAATCCGATTTCCGGCGGCCGCTTTTCGAAGGAGGCGAAAAGCAATGCGCCCGTGTGCTGTGCGATGTCAGTGCACGTTAAGGACCCCAGGTGGCAAAAATATACGGGTTCCTCCACTGCGGTGTCTCTCATAGCCTGAGCGAAATCCCACAAAACAAACCAAAAAACAGCTTAGTGCTTTTAATTATGCCCCCAGCAACAATCCCAGACCGCATGAACAGCAATTTAGCTGATAGATATGACGATGTTGAGGACTGTCAAGCGCATTTCCTTACAAACACAATTGCGGATTGTTAACCTAATCCGCTGTGTTTAATATTCTATGCAATCAGCTACGACAAAAAGAGCTTAATTTCGCTGTAACTATAAAGTGCATCGCTCTTTTCTCAACTTCATCAGGTCAGCCAAACGTTTTTCGTTACCTTAACGCCCTCTGAACTTTATTTTCCTAATAACTCCCTTTATGGCCTGAGACACATTTTGAAACTGAAACTATTGCGGCTTAGCCGGTTATGCAAGGGAAAACTTCTTTATGCTTGGTTATGTTTTGTTGCTAAGCTGTTTACATTCTTATAGGTAACCTGATTTAATAAGTGGAAGCTAAGTTAGGCATGATCATACATGGTTTGGTGTGGTTTAACTCTTCCAAGGCTGTCCACAAATGTTAAGAAAGCGCAGCTGAAGCACACGTTCCAGCGCTCGACTCCTGCATGACTGTCTGCAGGAGTCTCCCATAGCCGGGTCTAGATCACACGAAGGTGTCGAGGGCACTATGAAGGGGGAGGCGAGCCTTATAGACAACGGTAGCGATGGAGGGAAGCGTAGGGAGGGAAGCGTAGGGAGGGAAATAGAAGGCTGTGTGGCATTGCGCGAGACAATGCATAATTGTGTAATAATGCTGCATATAGGCCATTGCAGAAAGCAGGACGACGATTAACAACAGACAGGAGATGAAGTGGTAGATAGTTGGTGCTAAGAAAAGGTTGGCGCTTCACTGTACAATCGAGCAAGCCATCAGCTGTGTGTTTTTAGGACTTAATTTGCCACGTAATAATATGTACCATTACGAATAAAGTGTACCAGGTGTGTGAAGGAGAAGAAACGGGTTTACGAAGTAGATGAAGCGAAGCAGCAGCAGAAAAATCCAGAAAACCTGGCTCATGGAAAAATTTCCTATGGTAAGCTATAGAACATTCTTTATATGGTCGGCTATAGGTATTTTGCCCAAATATCTATAGCCGCTTTTATGGCTGTCTTTAGGTTTTCACAGTCTGTTCTATATAAGTCTTTATCCTATTCTATAGACGTATGGTTCCCAATGTACTGCAGTCTTTAGAATGTTCTATGGTCAGGAATAAATTATTATGGTGAGCTAAAGAAAATCGGCGGCTATAGATATTTCGCCCAAAAAGCTATAACCGTTCCTATGATAGTCTCTAGGTTTTGCTGTAGGCTGTGCTGTAGAAGTCTGTAACAGTTTCTATAAACTTATAGTTGCCTATGTGTTGTAGTCTTTAGCATTTTATATGGTCGCGTACAAACTTTTATGGTCAGCTATAAAAAATCACTTGCATGGTCGGCAATAGATATTTGTCCCAAAAAGCTGGTACAACAAAGTGGACTATGCCATGGGCGCCCGCGTTGGGCCCATGGGTGCAGCCCATACGGGCCCCATGCGGTATTTGCCATACGTACCCAGGGGGGCCCCGAGTGGGCAGCCCAAATAGGGCTGCCGGCGTTCAGCCCAGATAGTCGAATGTGGGCAGCATACCAGAATTATTAATAGATCCTACGTTTATGAAGGCAGTGCCGCATTATTGATTACGATTCTAATTTTTAAGTCGGTTAATCCGTCCAACACCTGAATTGTACCGGCGCGGGCTTTGCGGAGACTAGTTCGTTTCGAGCCGTCCCATATGATGCGCTCATGGGTTGAATCTGGCATTTTCGGGGCTGCCCAAGTTCCAATAATCAAGTGTGAAACATTGAGCACTATTTCTTTACCTTGTATTCGACACTTGGTAACATAAGAGAAGTTTATTTCCAACACTACAACAGTGTGGGCTTGCCCACATCACCCCGCAAATATTGGGCTGAATATTTATTTCGGTGGTGTGTGCAGAATAGAAAGAGCGCTTTGGTTGTTGTTGTGGCTGTAGACAGAACAAAAATAAAATGCACGGGCCTGCTACTGGCTCTGTAGCTGAGCCACCCCCAGTGCCTCGTGCAGACAGGAGAGAGAAAGTAGAGTAGAAAAAAAAAAGAAGAGCAGAGAAACGCGCGCCGCAACAGCCGTCGTCCACCACCTAAGCGGTGGCGGGTGCAATGACGGCCTACAAGAGTTATTTTGTTAAATGGCTAGTCCCCTCCGCACGCGGCGTTGACCTACCATCCCAGCCCCGTAGGGCTAGGCACAGCCACCCTTCCCCACCTCGCCCTCAGCTGGGTGGTGTAACAGTCTTCAGATGGAGGTCATAATAATAATGGCGATGGAAAAAAACCATCTTTCAGGCACCATTTTATTTATGTAATACAACTTATACCGGCCGCAAATTGCATCTTCTAGATTTTTCACATAACAATTGTAAGCATACCCTTGCCATGAATAAGACTAATTTTACTCTACAAACTACGTTAACTATGCAGTATTGGCAGAAAATATGCAGTAGTAACTGTTCCGCTTTACGAGTATGTACTGAACTACCTCAAACTTTTTCTGAGAATATATTTTATTTTTTTTTTGTTTGTAGGCCGTCATTACACCCGCCACCGCTTAGGTGGTGGTCGACGGCTGTTGCGGCGCGCGTCGTTCTCTACCCTCTTCTTTTTTTTCCTTCTCTACTTCTGTCCGCTCGAAGCAGTGGATGTGGCTCAGCTACAGAGCCAGTAGTAAGACCGTGCATTGTCTATAATATTGATGTAGCTGAGCCACCTCCCCTGCCACATGCGGACAGAAGAGAAAATAGAGAAGAAAGGAAAGTATAGCGAAAGTAAGCTGTCCTCCGTCGAGAACTATGCGCAGGCGCCGGAGAATTTCATTTAGCGCTGTGGTGATGCGAACGCGGCGTGCTTTCCCAGCGCGCGCAAGGATCTCTCGGCAGTGTTTCTCTCGGCCGTGGCTCAACAGCACGCCAAGTACACACATTGGGTCCACAAACAGTACGGCGGCGGCTAAAGGGCCCCTGACGTGACCGAAAAGAGAATTTATTGGGTACATACATACATACAAAAACGCACATTACTCACAAACCAAAGCGCTTTACAAAACACTATAGGTTGCATATACATAATAAAGTGAAAAAAAATTAAGAGCACTGTGGAATCTACACTGCAGAAATGCGAAAGCTGGAGTTTTGGTGCTGCATACGGTGCGTTACGTTTGCTCTCATCATTATTAATAACCACCATTATCAATGCTACTGTCATACAGCTGTATTACGTCACAACATCTGTGGCGCTCCTGGCGGAGAGAGCGGGACTTAGGCCGCCGTTCAAGCGTACCGCCATCTCTCACGGACGGCGCGAGTTGGTCGCCCAGCTTTGAGGCATGACGTCATAACACCTGTGGCGCTCCTGGCGGAGAGAGCGGGAGCTAGGCCGCCGTTCATGCGCTCCGCCGTCTCTCACGGATGGCGCGAGTTGGTCGCCCAGCTTTGAGACGTGACGTCATACAGAGGTCATGCGAAAGGTCATTTCATGTGCACCGCCGTCGCACTGCGAAGGCTTGAAAGTGAAAGTAGTATTGCTTTCGTAATAAAAACATGATTCCCCAGAGAGGAGAAAACAATATAAACGGAGAGGGTTCTAATAAAGGACGACAGGCATCTCAAGTCTGCTACCCCGTACAATATAGAAGCGCATGTGCCAGCGCCGCAGAAACCGCGTCTCGCCGTCCGTTTCTAACTGTCACATGACGCAGCCTCTGCAAGGCTGGGCACATTGCTCGGCCGGGACTGCGACGCCACAACACAAACAGAACCACAATGCACACAAGGTGTTCAAAACGGTTGCGCCGGCGCCTGACGCCGGGGTTCATGCGGACGTCAGGCATCCTATAGGCGAGCCGCAACATCGTTCTCGCAACTACACATTCGAAGAAAACATGCGCACGGCTCTCAAGAGCAAAAGACCTCAGACTACACAAGACTGCGGTGCTTCTTCTGCATGTATCACAATGACATGTTTAAAAACACACGTAATTTCCACATTATCTCTTAACCTACCAGAAGCGCAAGATAACTTTTTTGGTCAAAGCAGCCAATCAGACGGCCATCGCACTGTAATTCTAGCATTGTCTAGATGTGTTATTCGGAAATGCTCATTTGGGACAGGCAACCAGGAACTCAATCTGAACGCTATAGAAAGGCTCTGAGCTACCGAAGCGAATGTCTAGCGATATCTCTTTTTATATCCGACAAAGTACTGGTTGCTGTGTTTATTAACGCGGTAGCGTTAAGGAGCTCGTGTCACAGAAAAGCCGGTGTCGTCGGCGTCGTCGGCCGTGAGCGATAAATCCCGGCATGCACTTCATAAATAAAAAGCAACTTCCAAGATGGGCTGGGTGGGAATCGAACCAGGGTCTCCGGAGTGTGAGACGGAGACGCTACCACTCAGCCACGAGTTCGGTCTTGCAAGCGGTACAAAAGCGCTTCTAGTGAATGCGGTGTTGCCTTAGAAACGTGCCGTAGAACGTTATACTGCGGTGTACATCGGTAATTATGAGCATGTTACTTACAGAAGTCGCAGTTACACGAGTAGCGAAGTACGTTTCCGCTACATTTCTTCTGCGCTCTGCGCACATGCAGAGCCATCTTGCGGCAAACACAGATTCATTCATTCATAAACCTTTATTCATGAGGATGACCTGAGGCCTAGAGGGGAAGGGGGTGGGGTAGGTGAGGTTGAGGGCGCCAGACAGACAGAAGAACCCCTCCTCGCAATGTGCGGCGCTGCCCCGACACGTGGCGCGCCACTCGCCCCTGTTACAAAGGGACTAGCTAACACTATCACGTTTCGCCGTGCACCCTCACGGGTTGTACAATCAAGCGTCTTTCCTTTCTTTAGATCACTATTTTCGCTCACCCGCTTCTCCCCTTCGGGCCGCGCGGGTACAGGTGCAAGGATGCCCCAATACCCTTGCGTTTAATAAGATTTCTCGCTCTCTCTCCTTCCAACATCCAGCGTGCGTCACTCGAACAGTGGTGTTCAGGCGACGCGGCTCCTCTTTCCGCTCACAGCGCGATTGCTAGGTGCAGCGTCTGATGCCGGACGCCTCTGACGTGATCGCTGCGCCGTTGCGCTTCTGCTGGGATGTGTGACTGACCGACATACTCAGTGCGTGTGAACGCTAAAGGAACACGGGAGCAAGAAACATTGTAGTGTGCACAACACAGTGCGATAATGTAGATTGTGAGAAGCACTTATTTGAACAAATATATAGAAAAAAGTTGTACAGTGCACTTAGAAGTGTTGAGTATGAAAACTATGTCTTTGTGTGACTCAAGAGCATACCGTGCGAATGAGTGGGCGGTGCGAACGAGGTGCAATAAAGCTATCGCGTTCCACTCTTGAAGGCGAGGCTTAAGCGTCCTCCAAATTTTTTTAATGATTTCTTTAATGCTGCACCATTTACGAACACAAACTTGTGTATGCAACTGCCGCGGTTTCTACGCTTATTGATAAAATTTTACATTGATAACGAGAAAAGGAATGGCGCAGTGTCTATCATGATGCTTCTGGCCGCACACCTGACCGCGGCATAAAGGAAGGGAGGAAGAAATCAGTGAAAGTAGAGAGAAAGAGGAGCCATAGCAGAAGGCTCTGGAATAATTTCCGTCAAGTGAGGATCGTTAACCTCCACTGATGACACATTATCAGCACTTATGTTTTCTTCGTTTGTGGGGTTTGTTGTCGTTGTCGCTGCATTTGCGTATCGCCTGCATTGCCCTTGAAATCGCGTTGTCTACATCCTAAAGCTGCTCTGAGGTGTCATCTTTTGCCTGCTTTATCGCTGGCATATATCTCTTTCAGTCGCGTTACGCTCGGCTGCTTCATACAATTCAGATGCCACGTTCCGCTGACTCCTTCCTCAACGCGAAGATTATTTTCCTTTATTTGTATATAAATAAAAATAACCAGTACCAATGCAGACAGCGCGTTTCACGTCTCTGTGTTTTGTCTAGCGTTGTGTGGAAGGAAGGGTTGTACTGCAATACGAAAAACAGTACGTGATGCAAAGTTCACAGCGTTCACAAAGTGTTTTACATAGGCGAACATTGGACGAAGTGGATGGTTCTGGATCACTGTCGGCCACCTAGGGTTCTTGAATTGCGCTGACATCGCTCGGCTAGCGCATAATATGCATGTTTCATAAATTCCCGCACCTCAACGTTGTAGATTCACTATCAGCGGCAGAGGATAAGGATGACAAACATTTATTTGACGAGGAAGAAGTCAGGCAGTAGGGGCTATCGCTCTAGGTGGCCAGGAGTCCTTGGGCTCTGGCGACCTGGGTTGCACGCTCGATGGCTCGGAGTTGGATTTGCGTGTCAGAGCTGAGCATAGCGGCCTCCCACTGCTCGCATGTGGAGAGCTGCAGATCCCGCGGAGGGCTATCTCGTGGACAGGCCCACAGTATGTGGTCTAGGTTGGCCCTCTGTTGGCATAATTTACAATATCGGGTGTATAGGATATGCATGGGCGTAGGTGACAGGATTTGGGAAGGATGTGTCTGTAATTTTCGCCAGGTGACCTCCTGCGCCTTCGAGAGCGATTTGTGTCCCGGAGGGTATAAGCTACGTGTTTGTCGAAAGTATTCCGTAATTTCTTGATATGAAGCCATACGGTCTCTCGCCGACCTCATGAGGGGCAGAAGAATAGTTCACCGCGGTGCGAACAACTTGGTATGGCTATAAATGACTGAAGGTGTATCTTTCAAAATAAGAGTGAGCAGTGTTTCGACCATGTAGCCAAGGCCACGTAAACGCACACAGGGGCAAAAGTACTTTAATACAGATCTATCACTGAAAGCTACTGTGAATATTTTAGACGTTTATTCCAAACAAGAAATCGGCCACTGCAGTGTGCACTGACGGTGTGCACTGACGGTGTGCACTGACGGTGTGCACTGAAGTTCACCTACATACCAGAATAGCGAGCACTAATACACTCATATAGTTTTTGCACAAAAAATTCTATTTCATGTTTTCCCCTGATGCTAAGCGCATGTTCTTGATTTTGATGAAATACGGTGGGTATGACGCCCTTGACTAGGTGAGACCCGTGTTTCTTCATCAAGTAATGCATTTTCTTCATAGCTGCTGTAGTATTTTAGGGAAAGAATTTCATCCTTGAAATGGCGCGCACTACCTGTGCTTGTCAATTTTTTCGTCCCATCTCGGGAATATTCCGCTTCCACAGCTCGAAAAGCTAGAAATCAGATGGGAGCCGAAATAAGGGACTTCTTCGTTTCCTTCGGCATACCCTGAATTACAGCCAACGACAAAACACTTAATCGCCTGCCCTACTACCCGCATATAAAACAAATTCAGTACACCATGCGCACCTCCCACGTCTGCCATGATATGTGCCGTACCATCCGCGTACTGGTTATCTGACTGCGTGGTTTGTAATCTGCATGCCCCTGTCGACTCATTCTCAAGCAAATATGCAGTCGATACGGAACCGCTCCCTGCCTATAATGGGCAGCCAAATTAGTAACTAGATGTGGAATAGACCGTCAAATAAATACAGGTCGCCATCCTAGCCACGCGCAGAGGCGCAGCTCCTGGGAAAGACAAGATCACGGTGGGACTCCTCGCTAATTTTGACGACGCAGCCCTCACGCAGCTCGCGAAATTACATTGAAATGTGGATTTAATGGTTGGTTGGAACGTCTAGCGCTGGCAGTACTTTGGGCAAAGCATGATCGAATTACCAGCCGCAGGGCACAGCTTCAGCGCGAGAGAGATGGGCGCCGGAGACAAGCGATGGTGATGGTGATGCCGCAGCGTTTTCTGTTCTTTGTCTTCTTTACACATTAACAACTGGGAGCACAGGCCGTCTACCAGACGAGTGGTAGACTGCGGAGGTGCACTTCATCCCCTAACCTGCCAAACCCATAAATATTAATAATAATCTGCGACCCATCTCTCTCACCTCCTGCGTAGGGAAAGTCATGGAGAAGTCGGTGCACATCAGGATCACCCGATATCTTGAAGAAAATGATTTGTACCCACACACCATGTTCAGATTTCGGCCTGACCTATCCACCCAAGATATACTCCTCCAGCTTAAGGAAGAAGCCATAACCCCCCCTAACCAGCTTTTCTTCAGGACAATTCTCGCTCTCAACCTCAAGAGGGCGTTTGATAACGTAAAGCAGCACTCTATTTTGGAAAATACGAGCCACATCAATTGTGATGCAAGAATTATTGTATATGTAAAAGAGCTCCTTGACGGCCGTACCATCTACCAGGACAGCAGCTTGAGCATGTTGGTTATTCATTCTTGATGGAACAGCGCAAAACATCGGGACAAGAGACAAGCGCTGTCTCTGAATTAGCAGCGCTTTTCTCTTGTCCCGATGTTTTGCGCTGTTCCATCAAGAAGTACCATCTACGCCAACCTCGGTCTGGCACAACTCAGCCAAATACAACTAGGCACAGGCGGCACGCCACAGGTTGCGGCTCTACCACCCTACTTTTCAATGATGCTTTAATCAAACTTCCAGCCCTTCTCAATCAAGTCTCGCATCTGCGGTACGCCTTCTATGCGGATGACAGACTATTTGAACCACGGCCTATTCACCGCGGAAATCAAAGGCCGCCTTCAAGAGGCCGTAAAAATTGTGCAAGCCTACGCCACTAACTGCGGCCTTACTTGCCCCCCGAAAAGTCGGAGTTGCTGGTAGTACACAGCTCCCGCCAACGCAGACTCACTGTTGAAGTCAACCTCAATGGAGATCCAATACCACCGAAGGACATCATCAGGGTTCTAGGGATTTACATCGCCGACAAGGGCAGAATGTGTATGTCCTCACTCGGCTCAAAAACACCAGTCTGCAGGCTGCGCGTATCACAGCCAGAGTCACTCCCAACGACAGGGGTATGCTCGAACATGACACCCTGCGCCTGGTTCAAGCATTCATCATTAATACAATTGTGTATTCGACACCGTATTTGCACCTCAAAACGGGAGACTATCAGAAAATTGATGCCATTATACGAAACGCAGTCAAAAAGGCGCTGGGCCTGCTACAAAGCACTTCCACAGAACGACTTTTGCAACAAGGGGCACAATACAGCCGAGGAACTCCTTGCCGCCCAACGCGCCACCCCGATTAATCGACTAGCAGCATGCCGCACGGGCCAGGCTGTTCTTATGGATCTTAACTTGACTAGCCCCAGAAGGTCTCGTACAAACACAGGCTATACCACGCGGGTAGTCAGACTCATTCATAGCCAACCCCTACTCCGCAATATGCATCCTCTGTTCCACCTAAGACGCTGGAAGGCACGGGCCAAATACATCCAGGAAAAGTACGGGACGGACACTGAATTTTAAAACGTATACGCACCGAAATCAGAAGAGAGGTACACGGTAGCTGCTGTGATTCACCAACAACTGGTTGATGCCCTCACTGTCTGCGATGACAATATAGAAATGGCGGGAGAAGTGGCCACTGGTTTAGCCGCCACGCATACCAACTGCGCCTATATAATAACAGACTCTATGGCAACTACATCAAAGGACGAATATGTCCCCAGGCTGCCAGAATATTGAACACTTATGGACACCCCGAATAAGACAAATGCCTCGTCTGGACACCAGGACATCAAGGCATGGAAGGGAACGAGTGGGCCCATGCCGCTGCCCTAGCTCTCCTCCCCCAGTACTCGACCCCTGCATCCTCCACACTCCCCTATCCCGGTCCTCTGGCGATGTATGCCGATAGGTTACAGCACTGCAAACACTCTCGCTGAAGATATCCACCCCCAGCCAAGGGGCTCTCCAAAGCGGAGGAAGTTAGATGGCGATGCCTACAGACAGATACATATAACACACCAGCCCATTTAAACACAATACACACCGAGTTCTGCGACCCCAAATGCAAATATTACGGGGAGAAGGCAGGCCTGCACCACATGGTGTGGACCTGCCCACACAATCCTCCAGATGACCCGAATGCAGTGCCAACAATTGAGGGGTGGGAGGCTGCCCTATCCAGCTCGGGACTAGAGGCCCAACGGGCCCTCGATCGTGGCACGCGCGCTGATAGTAGCGACAGCCGCTGGAGTCCCGGACTAGGATGTGTGGGTGGGGTCCACCTATACATCCCCCTCCCTTAAATCTGCTTAATAAAGTTTTCACACATACACAGACAAAATAAAAACAACACTGGTGGACCTTTATCGTAAAGTTTTATCTAAGGAAAAGATACAGGTTGACGTACGCGCAATGATGACAACGATTCCACTTGTGCGTTATCCGGCTAGCAGATGATCGACGTGCAAAGCTGCCACTCCGTCTGCCACTCCGATGTGTGCGGCGCTCGCGCAGTCCCTGGATCAAACACGGTGGGATCGAGCTCGAGGGCGTTTTGTTCCGCTTACTGTTGAGAGGCGGCGCCAATAAGTCTCTTCCAAAGAGGATATACAGGAATATTTGAGGCCCTGGTTTTAAAACATCCCAGGAAGCTAATGAGTTCTCTCACATACATGGGCTCTTTTACGCCGCTGACAGCTTCAATCTTCTATGGGTCAGGCCTAACACCATCTTTGTCAACCAAATGCTCAAGCACCACGATCTGGTGTTCCCCGAAGTGGCACTTCTCAGAGTTCAGCACGAGACCCGCTTTCTCCATGCGATTAAGGACAACAGCTAAACGGCTGTTATACTCGGCGAAGGTACTCCCGAAAATCACTACGTCATCTAGGTAACACATGCAAATTTGCCACTTCAGCCCATGCAAATGAGTATCCATAAATCTTTCAAAGGTAGCCGGAGCGTTTCACAGACCGAAAGGCATCACGTTAAATTCATATAACCCATCGGGAGTCACGAATGCCGTCTTCTCTTTGTCCTTAGGATGCATCGGTATCTGCCAGTATCCGGATGGTAAATCAACAGATAAAAAGTAGGAAGCTGAATGGAGGCAGTCAATGGCATCATGAACACGCGGGAGCGGGTAAACATCCTTCTTTGTGACAGTATAGAGGTGGCGATAGGCGACACAAAATCGCCAGGTGCTATCTTTCTTTTTCAAGAGAATGACAGGGGCGGCCCATGGGCTAGATGATTCCTGAATTCCTCTTTGCATCATATCACGAACCTGTTCGTCAATTATCTTACGTTCTGAAGGTGAAACATGGTATGGCGTCTATCTAATCGGGTGTGCAGATCCAGCGTCGGTCATGTGATGGGTGCGGGAAGTCGGAATCGGTGGTGGCTGATCTCGAGCAAAGTCAAACACGTCCGCATGTTTCGTTGTTGGATAGCGATCCGTTTATCATGGACTAAAACTGGGAATCGGCATGATCGGGACGTCTAATTGAACGAGCAACGCCGTCACTGCACTCGACGATGTGCATAGAAAGGCGTTCTTCAAATTCTGCGAGTTTCAAACCACGCGGCAATACGGCAATATGGCAGGTTCATTGGAATGGTTGACAGTCCAAAGCATGGCACGGCTCTCGTTCACTCGAACAACCCTGCGGGGCATCAACACACTCTTTTTGGAACCGGAAAGGGAAAGGGATTCCACCACAGCGTCGAAGGCATTGGGAACCGCGCCCGTAAACACAACTGGGACGAAGATGGTGGACATCGCCAGAACGACGGTGTCTTCGAAGACAGAAAACACTTGGACAGCCCGCAACGTTTCTTCTATGAGGGCCGATCGAAGGCTGGGGCTCATTGATATCTCGCCACTGTTGAAGTCTAGAGTCGCGCCGCACTGCTGTAAAAAGTCAACTCCTAGAATAACGTCGTGCGTAGAGCGAGGGAGCACTGTAAATTCAGTTCTAAACCCGTGTCCAGCGATCGCCACATTTACATAACAAATACCAAGCGGATCCCACGATTCTCCCCCTACAGCTCGAAATATGACAGTTTTATTCCAACCAAACATAATTTTGAACTTTTCCGTAAGGCCTGAGCGCAGCGGCGAAGACGTCGTCACCTACGCATGGGGGCACCCGGAAAATGGTCACAAAAACCACTGGTGCAGCCATTTGCACCAACGGTACTTCCTTTCATGCGACGAGCAGACTGCCGCCGCAACCACCTTTGTGGCTTGAGCCATAGAAAACCATTGCCTCGATGGGGGAGGCCCGTAAACCTGGGCTGGAGGCTCTGCCTCGCCCCGAGACTCCCGAAATGTGAAGCCTGCAGGTTTCCCGGACGCGGCTGTCACGGCAATATATGACCTGGGCAACACGCAGTCAGACGTCGCTGCTGGGCTCCGCAATGTTTGCGCGCCACTGTGCAAGCGTCGGTGTCGTGGCCGAAGGGGGAGCAGCGTCCGCACTTGACCGCCCTACACTCAGCACCGACGTGGCCCCCTCTCCACACCTGGAGCAGACCCGCTTCATGCCCCGGTACTCGAGCATTACGCGGTGGCCCTCGACGGAGAGAACGTTGGGCGGCGCACGCAGCATGTCCAACTTCACCAGCCGGCATCCGTTCTGGACGTGGCTCTTTCCTTTAAACGCCGGCTCTGTGACCGCTTGAACTCTTCCGTAAGGACTGAGCGCAGCGGCGAGGACGTCGTCACCAGTGGTCGTCACCTACGCACGGGGACAACCGGAAGACGGTCACAAAAATCACTGGTGCAGCCACTTGCACCAACGGTACTTCCTTCCCTGCGACGAGCAGACTGCCAGCCGCAACCATCTTCGTGGCTTGAGTCATAGAACTGACTGCTGCAAGGAACTTGGACCCGCCGAGGTGCTGCAAATATTGCAGCTACCCAACACCGACGACTCTCTCAATGGCGTCGATAAGGTCGTCTGCCGGAGCAGGCTCCGGCACTGCGAATTAGAAGCACTGGGCTTTCGAAGGCCTAGTGAATAGTAATAAAAGAGAAGTGTGCAAACTGCACAAGACTGCGATGCTCATTCGACGTGTATCACAATGATATGTTCAAAAACACAAGTAATTTTCACAATTAAGTGTTAGCCTACTAGAAGCGGGAGAAAAGTTCTTTAGACAAAGCAGCCAAACAGATGACAATCAAACTGCAATTCTAGCATTGTTTAGAAGTGTTATTCGGGAATGCGCATTTGGGACAGGCAGCCAGGAACTTAAAGCTGAACGCTAGAGAAGTTCCGAGCTACCGAAGCGAATGTCGTGCGATCTCTCTTTTGATATTCGACAAAATACTGGCTTCTGTGTTTATTGTTATCATTTCTTTCGTGCTGCACAATTTACGAACACATACCTGTGTATGAAACTGACGCGGTTTCTACGCTTATTGATAAAATTTTTAATTGATACCGAGGAAAAAAGGCGCAGTGTCTATCATGCTTCTGGCTGTGCACCTGACTACGGCATAAAGAAAGAGAGGAGGAAGGCAGTGAAAGCTAGAGAGAAAGAGTCAGATACTAGCAGAAGGCTCCAGAATAATTTCCGTCACTTCAGGATCGTTAACCTCCACTGACATCAAATTATGAGAACTTATGTTTGGCTTCGTTTGCGGGGTTTGTTTGCTAAGGCTCCAGAATAATTTCCGTCACTTCAGGATCGTTAACCTCCACTGACATCAAATTATGAGAACTTATGTTTGGCTTCGTTTGCGGGGTTTGTTTGCTGTTGTTGCGACTGTCGGAAGAAGGAAAAGAAATTGCACCGGCCTGCTACTGGCTCTGTAGCTGAGCCACCTCCGCTGCCTCGTGCGGATAGAAAAAAAAACTAAAAAGAAGAGAGAGATAGAGAGAGAGAGAGAGAGAGAGAGGGGGAGAGAGAAAGACGCACGGGCAAAACGCGCGCGCTCACTACGCACATGAATATAGTGCATCCAGAAATTTCGTAGATGATTGTCTGGAATTTATATTATTACACAACTATTCACCTTATTGTTGAATCACGCTTATATATACTACAGTACTAGTCAGTATAGCGGAAGATTAATACACCCCGCCGGGGTGGCGCAGTGGTTACGGCGCTAGACTAATTTTCCCTATGACGCGAGATCGAATCCCCGCCTGGGCGGCCGCTTTTCGCTGGAGGCGAAACGCAAAGCGCCCGTGTGCTGCGCGATGTCAGTGCACATTAAAGAACCCCAAGTGGTCAAAATTTCCGGAGTCCTCCACTACGGCGTCTCTCAATAGCCTGAGTTGCTTAGGGACGTTAAACCCCACGAACCGAACCCACCAGATTAATACGCAGCGTTGATGTCAATGGCTGCGTGACCTGTAGATAATCTCGCAAAGCGCAAGCAGTCTAGGCGAGGCAAGATGGGGTGCGTCTGTCGCTTTTTTTTTTTCGCCCATTTCCGCGCGCGTCTGTAACGTGTTCGTAACTAGTGTCTGTTTTTGACAGCGTACATCGTGCGCGATGTTTAGTCCTGACTTTATCTGCATAAGTCATCAGCGACGTAAAGGAACATGTGGGAGCCAAGGAAACTGTTAAAGCTGTACAAGCATTGGCTCCAGATACTCGGAACTACACGGCGTAGTAAAGTAAGCCCCGCCCCCGTAGCTTTGGCTCCATTGCCAGAGAAAGTTGTCCCCGAGTACAGAGTACCCAAGCCGTAATTCCATGCAAACTAAATTGCGATGAGACTAAACCGCTATTGCGTGGTGGTCCAAAGCCCACGGAGACTACGGCACTTGTTGTTGTTGTTGTTGTTCTCCTCTAATGTGATGGCACATACCCACACAGGGGGATCAGCCAAGAATTGGGTTGCAGAGATATTGGATTTTGAGATGTATAACTACATCGGAAAAAAAATAATAATAAATTCTAAGGAATTGAAAAGGAAATGTAAATATGATAAACCAAAATATATAAGAGTAAATACTAACGCACGCAGTAGGAGAATAGTAAGATTTATATGTACAGATTAAAACTTCAAAGCATATTAGCCAGGTAGACGTTGTGTTTCTATTAATAAGTTTTGAATGGCGTTGAAAACATACCTGTGGCTGTACCCAAGCATGGTGGCACCGAACGAAAATAAAATTTGGCTGCTCAAATTAAGACCCAGCTGTTGTAACGGCTTCTCTAAGTACCGCTTTCTCATCATGGTAAAACGGCGGCAAAATATCAAGAAATGGTCTATTGTTTCCGGTTACCCGTTGTTACCCGGAGCTAACAACGAATAATTTATGTACACATATGGACGGGACGAGAGTAGGTCAAGCAAGTGGGACGATGACAAAACACAAATTGTCAAAAAGTCACCAAGTTGTTGGATGGAGAAGCCGGTGCAGACGCTCCGGGTGGTCAGAGTTTTGAAGGGTCGGTGCAGTAGAGCCTCAGTAAGCCCAGCGGAAGGCTAGGCCACCGGACGGGGCCCCGTAGAGGCAAGAGGCCTCGAGTTGCCTTTCCACGGCCGATGAGTCAGGCCTCCCCGACGTGCCTGGGCTCAGCGCGGCGCCGAACGCTCGTGCCAGTGAAGAGCTGGCGCTGTGGCACTCCCGGGCCCGACCACCGTTCCGAGTTTCGTGGACGACAGGAGAACAGGGCAGGATACGGCCGGCAGGCCCCAGGTCTGGATCCCCGGGTCAGGCCTGGCAGAAGACGCACCGCTCCGAGCTCCTTGGGCAGCCGATCGGCTCCGCTGCTCGCCTGTTGTTGTTGTTGTTCTCCTCTAATGTGATGGCACATACCCACATAGGGGGATCGGCCAAGAATTGGGGTGCAGAGATATTAGATTTTGAGATGTATAACTACATCGAAAAAAAAAATAATAATAATAAATGCTAGGGAATAGAAAAGGAAATGTAGATATGATAAACCAAAATATATAATAGTAAATACTAACGCACGCAGTAAGAGAATAGTAAGATTTATATGTACAGAATAAAACTTCAAAGCATATTAGTCAGGTAGACGTTTTGTTTCTATTAAGAAGTTTTGAATGGCGTTGAAAACATACCTGTGGCTGTACCCAAGCATGGTGGCACCGAACGAAAATAAAATTTGGCTGCTCAAATTAAGACCCAGCTGTTGTAACGGCTTCTCTAAGTACCGCTTTCTCATCATGGTAAAACGGCGGCAAAATATCAAGAAATGGTCTATTGTTTCCGGTTACCCGGAGAATGCACAGACAGGAGAAAGCGCCAAACCAGACCTGTGCATATAGAAATTTAGGGGCGGAATACGACAGCGTAGCCTGGTTAGAGAGACCTCAGTCTGCCTTGATTGACATGATTTCCTATTCCAGGAATACTTGAGGTGCAGGTAGTCATCCGAGGATAAAATAGATCCAGACTGCGTGCTTAATAAGGCACGCCGCCGAAATCGTGCTGCTGTTATGTACGCTGTTGCCGGGAGGATGGGCAATACAGGGCCGTTCAGAGAATCTTTGGCTAGTCTGTCTGCAACCTCATTGGCTGTCACATTGCTGTGTCCTGGTACCCACACTATATGTATGAGGCTTAAATGTGAGGGGAGCAATTAAAGAAAGGTGTTTAAAATTGGCGAGTCCATATTCGAAGAAAGCGACAAGCACAAAGAATAAGAGTCTGTAATTACAGCCACTGTTGAGTATGTCGGGTCTAGTTTGCGCAGAGCAAGCACCACCGCCAGCAACTCCGCCTGGAAAATTGGAGTAAAATCCGGAAGACGGACTGAAAAAGCCCAGTCTAAAAGCGGACAGTATATTCCAACGCCGGCTTTTTCAATAAATTAAGAAGCATCCGTTGCTATCGTTATGCTAACGGCAAGACTTTGTAAATCATCTTCTAATAATCCATTTAAAATGTGAGGTGCTAAGTGTTTTGCATTATTTGGGAAAATGTCATCATAGACAATTTGAACCGAAGATGCACTTACTTTTGTTGGAAGGATGTTAGAAAGGACTACGTGCAAAGGTTGTAACAGATTTTGCACTAGAATTACCTGCGGGGTATGAAACCGAGGCCATCCGACTCCAAAAAAGGAGTCTGGCTGGCAACAAAAAATTGATATGGAGCGGTGGAATTGTGATTCATATATTTTCAGATACGTCTGGACAGTAAAGAGTTGCAATCTAGTTAACAACGAAGGTATTCGGGCTTCAAGGTATAATACATTATTAGCCACGAATTTGGGGAGCCCAAGGCATAATCTAAGCGCTTCCCGCTCTAAAAGAACAAGCGGACAAATTTTGTAAGCAGGTGAACCAGAAAATAACACAGATCCAAATTCTATAATTGGGCGGACATACATAACATAAATCATTAAAAGTGCGTCTCGCCGCATCCCAGACCTTGGATTGCTTAACCTGCGCAACATACCCACAGCACGTGCCCTCTTCGCTGCAACATGTTCAATGTGATCCCTCCATGCCAGATGGTCATCGTAAACCACCCCTAGATATTTCAAAGACTTAACTTGAGGAATCATTTCCTGCTTAAATGTTAGAGCAAGAGTTACCGGATCCTGAATTTAGAAAACAAGGAATGCGCACTTTTTATCATTTAATTTAAATCTTAAGTCACCTAACCAATTTTGAAGGGAGCTTAGGTACGATTGCAGGCGCCTGTTGAGGGATTGAATGTCAGGTGCAGCCGTAAAGAATGCGATGTCTTCCGCATAGACATACGTGCGAACTTCCTGATGAGTGGGAATTGAACTCATTAAAATGTTAAAGAGCGCGGGCGAGAGAACTGCCCCTTGAGGGACACCTCTGGTTTGTTCATATTTGCCAGAATGCACTCTATTCAATGAACAGTAAAATTGTCTGTTTTGTAGGAATGTAGATATCCAATCAATTAAGTATTGTGGAAAACGTAGAGATTATAATCTGTGTAATAAAATTCGGGGCTCTACACTATCATAAGCCTTCTCTATATCGAGAGTCACCAATGCAGCATGCATTTTTTGCGCCGCGCAAGAAGAATTCGACTCTCAAGGTCGGTATGTGCATTCCATATTAACAATTTTGCTCGGAATCCGATTTGACAGGGACTAAGAATATGTTTTTGTTCGACAAACTCGGTAACCCGTTTGAGTACAACCCTTTCTATTAATTTTACCAAGTTTGATGTTAAAGATATTGGTCTGATATTTTCCAAAGTATAGCCACCACCGTTATGTTTCCGTAAAGGAATCACTTTGGCTAGTTTCCAGTCACCAGGTATCCAAGAATGAATAATTGAGTAATTTACCAATTCTAACAAGGAATTTGGAGACACCTCAACGAGGATCTTTAACATTTTTGACGTTACTCCATCAGGGCCAGGCGCAGCAGTTGGCAACGTAATTACAATCGAAGAAAGCTGAGAAAATGTAATTTTAGGGACATCCTTAACCGTATATACTGGGCCTACAAACTTAGGGGATTTGGGAAGTGTTGACAAAAAACGCTTTTCTAAACCTTTAGCGATGTTTTCTACTGTTCTAAGAGCTTCTTTAGGAGTCGAAACACATGAGGGTAAATTTTCTGAGACAGCAATCTTTTTCCGCGATTTCAAAAACCTGAAAAGTGCACGTCAGTTATTAGATTGTGAAAGGTAATTGAAATACTCATTTCGCTTGTGCGACTGTGCGTTTAAATGCAGCTGCCAAAAATTTATAATCATGCCAATTTTTGGGGCACTGGTTGTGAAGGAGCTTCTTCCATGCAGCCTTTCTTCTTCTATAATCGCGCGAACAATCTGCATTCCACCATTTTGTTGAAACATTGCCTTTAGATGCACGTACTAAGAATTCACACTTCTTACGACAGGATGCAATAGCCTGGCATAATGTTTGCGATTTTTACTCTTCTGTAGACACAACCACTCACTCAAGAGACGAAATCAAAAATGAGTGAAACTGGTTATAATTTACGTATGATCTCAACTGAGATGTCGGCAGAGTTAAGTGGCAGTTAACCTCAAAAACAATAGGTATATGGTCGCTAGAGGTGCCACCATCAATTGTCGACCAATTTAGTATAGAAACACTAGTGCTTGAAAAAGTTAAATCTATCACAGATTTACTGTGAGCAAGTACAAAAGTTGGTAAGCCAGAATTCATGCAGTGAAGGTTATTGTCTGAAAGCCAATCCCACAGACGCTTGCCGCAGGGATCCGTCTTGTAACCGCACGATACATGGTGCGAATTAAAATCTCCAGCCAAAATAACCGAATTTTGACAATTAACTAGTAGGTGGTCTAGAGATCTGGTGTCCTGAACACTATGAGGGAAATAAACATTCGCTAATGTAAACGGACTGAACCCTGGAATTTCAAAATCTAGAGCCAATAATTCTGAATCTAAACTAGAATATTGAAAAGAAATCTTAGCCCTATGACAAAATTTTGAAGAAACTAGAATTAGTAACCCACCACCTCTTGACTGGCGATCTTGTCGGAATGATCGATAATTTTGTAAGTGAAAATGTTTTTCAGTTGTAAGCTAAGTTCCTTGTAAAACGATTATAACTGGATCATGTTTTAAAGAAAGATAAACTAAATCTGTAGTAGCTGAAAGAAGAGATCTACAGTTCCACTGAAGAACTTTTACCTTGCTATGGTTATGTAATCCGGGCAGCAGCAACAGCCTGCCCCAAAATGTTTTCCTTTGGTTTAGAGCCTAGCTGCTGCTTTTTTTATTTTACTTGTGGGCGAGGTGATGACGGGTTTGACAACGGGGATCCACTGCGTTTTAGAATTCGCGTATCTGTCTCTTCCATATCTGCATCCTGAGCCTCGTCTGACTTTTTGGAATTTTGCATAGGTGATGCGGAAAGAGACTCATTTTGCGAACAAGACATTGCAGCTAATGAGTGCTGCACTGATAGTGAATGTCCAGGTGCCGTAGGAGAAACCATAGCAGTTTGCACAGTCTGAGAATTTTGAGCTGCTAGAACATTGGATATGCATTCTGTGACTATTGTCACAATCCTATCCACCATTTTGGTCATGGTTGCTTCTATAGCAGTTATTATGATTTTAGACATCGTGGAATCTAATGGTGCTCCTGAACGGGCCGACACACCTGCATACCCATGAGCTCTGTCTTTAATTTCCTGAATTGCCTCACCCCTCGAGCAACATTTGCGGTCAATTTTCTCCAGAATTTTCATTTCATGCGCTCTAGAGGGACATTCCAAAGAATTTACTGAGTGAAGTCTGCCGCAAAGACAACATTTGACAATTTGATCAGAGCATAAGTGTGTCTTTTGTGCTTCACGGCATTTGCAACACCGCAAAGTGGATTTCAACCACCTGCAGTATGGCCATAACGCCAACAGTTGTTGCACTGCAGAGGCTTTGAACGTAGGTGATGTACTCTGAATATTAAAGGCCACGCTTTAATCTCCGATGGACAGACTGTGCCTGCAAATGTAGCAACAACCGATTCTGTCGGCACACGAACATTATTTACCTCCCGGCTACAGCGATAGACCGCAACAACGCCTGCAGCGGAAAGAAGGTCAAGGGTTTCTTGTGGACTTAATGAGGAATCTACACCTCGGACTAGACCTCTTGTACAAGCCAGGTGTGAAGGGATAAAACTGCTTACCTGATGAGAGGCGAAAGTGGAGCATTTTAGCAGGTCCTGTATGCATGATAGTTCTGGCGAACGGCAAAGAATCTCGCCGCGACCAAATTGGCGCACCTCGGCTATTCCTTCGTAGAAGAAAGTGAATTCCTGAAGGGCAGCTCGAACAGCTCCTGGGTTGTTCATTTTAATGGTGCCCCCATCCTTAGGTACGAGTGCCACAGGGATGTTGCGGACACCGGAGCTCTGAAAAGCTTCCAAGGGCAGATCATCGGTCTGGAGGGAAGCCGACCAAGGGGAGCGCCCTTGGCCGGGGGACTGCGTCTACATTACCTTAAATTGACAATGTCACCGCGTGCGTTAGTCAACAGAGAACAAAAGAAGCACAGGGGAAGACAAAACCGGGACCAGCAACCCAACACTTAGCCGATCGTCAAGGAGCAGAGCAACAGTTAACAGCAGTTAACTTCTTTCGTTTTTAATTTGCACCTTCCTCCTTTTCCTCGCAGCTCAATTAATGTGCCTCTTCTTTCTTGCAAAGCAATTTGAAACGCCGCTGATGCATGCCGTATTGCTTCTGCTTCTATATGCTGTGTGGTGCGACCACGGAGTAAGATAGACAGGAGCGGTAGGTGATTGGTTCACAGGAAGGTAAAGGCGCAGTATCTGTCACACTTGTGTCTGTGGACACCTGAACAGCGCCGCCAGCGAAGGGAGCGCCGACTCCGCTTTTCGGAAGGGCGAAATTTCGATACATCGGAGAAAGGTTGGTGGAAGATCCGATAGATAACGCTAGGATTTATCACCGACGCTGTTAAAGCCTGCCGACGTACCACCGCTCCGGCGGTTCTGTGCTACCGCTGCGTCTGTCGTCTGCTTCCTGTCGCTGCACTTGCGTATCGCCTGCATCGCCGCAGCAATATACTCCTTGAAATCGCGTTGTCTACATCTTAAAGCTGCACTGAGGTGTCGTCTGTAGCCTGCTTCATCGCTGGCGCCCCGCCGGGGTGGTGCAGTGGTAAGACGCCCGACTACTGTGCCGGAGTACCCGGGTTCGAAACCGACCTCGGCGGCTGCGTTTCGATGGAGGCAAAACGAAGAGGCGTCCGTGTGCTGTGCGATGTCGGCGCACGTTAGCGCATCGAAACGCAGCCGCCGAGGTCGGGTTCGAACCAAGGGTGCTCCGGCACAGTAGTCTGGCATCTTACCACTGCACCACCCCGGCGGGGCGACACCTCAACCCTGATTTATTTATTATTGATTTATTTTATAGGGAGGGAAAGGAGCGGTAACTGTCTCACTTGTTTTCTGTGGACACCGCAACCGCGCCGTAGGGGAAGGGAGGAAGGTGGGAGTGAAAGTAGAAAGAGAGAAAGAGGAGCCGTAGTGGAGGGCTGCGGAATAATTTCGACCACCTGGGGATCTTTTACGTGCGCTGACATCGCACAGCACACGGACGCCTCTTAGTTTCGCCTCCATCGAAACGCAGCCGCCGAGGTCGGGTTCGAACCCGGGTACTCCGGCACAGTAGTCGGGCGTCTTACCACTGCACCACCCCGGCGGGGCGACACCTCAACCCTTATGCGTGCAGAAGAGAAAATAAAGAAAGTAGAAGAAGAGAAAGAGAAAGACGCGCACCGCAACAACAGCCATCATCCACCACTGAAGCAGTGGCGGGTGCAATGACGGCCTACAACAGATAAAATTCGGTGTCTGGCTAGCCCCGCAGCAGCCGGCGTTGACCTACCGTCCCGTCCCCGTAGGGCCAGGAACTACCATCCTGAAAATATTGAGCGAAAGCATTAGGTCCGGGTGACCGAGCGTTCTTCTTCTTCTCTTTTCCTTGTGCCTCAGGCTCATATAATGTCCCGCTTTAACCAACCCATATGAACGTCCCTTAGTGGCCTATTGGGGTAGCGTGAATGTCAGGGTCCTAGCAGGCTGATTCTGACATAACCGTCCCATGTGAAACGAGAGACCCAAGTTGGCAGCTCCTGCCAGCCTGTGTGTCACGTGGAGTGTGACATCACAGCGTCACGTGGGTAAGACGTAACTGCGGCCGGGTCACGCGAAGGCTTCAAAGTGCGAGTAGTATTTCGCAATGAAACATGCGTCATTTTCTCGGGAGCACCGCAGTTGGCACCCTGCTCGTTGGGCACGATACCCCATCTGGCAAGGCGCTGTCTCGTAGGGAGCATGCCCCAGCGCCTAAGCCTGTCATAATCTTGCACTTCATTTGGCAGCCGACAAGCTGCCGATGCTCGGCAATTAAGGGCAGCGGTCTCGCGTTTATCATCAGCTGAAAACCTGCGAACGGCTAGTTCGTTGATGCGTATGGCTGCTAGGTCGCCTACAATGACATCTGACAGGTCCGCATCGAGAGACGACTTTGTCTCACCACCTCGCGGCAAAAAGCGACAGGTCTGTCCGCCTCTGGACCGAGGTGATGTCCGGGTGTAAGCACAGGACGCACAGGCCTCTACAGTACAGGGAGCGAGCGACCAGGGTATGACTCGTCAGCTAATAGCCTCTCCGCCAGCCTTAACGCAAATGCTCGAGCCACTGTCGCGATGCAGGGTAGGCCACGGCCTCCCCTACTCGTCGGAAGGTGTAGGATGCGGCGGGCGACAAGCGCTGTCCTGCCATCCCAAACAAAAGTCCCTATAAGGGACGCGAGTCTGTTCACCACCCGGCGCGGGATTGTCGCGATACGCACCCCATAAAGGGTGAAAGCGCACACTCGTGTCTCGACGACACTGACTAACATTGAGCGTGAGGTTGAAAAGCGCTGCGTAAAAAAGGCGCTGTCTCGTGGGGAGGACGCCCCAGCGCCGAAGCCAGTCAAATTCTCGCACATCATTTGGCAGACGACAAGCTGCACACGCTCGCCATTTGGGTACAGCTGTCTCTCGTTGCTCATCAGCTGAAAGCCTGCGAACAGCTACTAGTTCGCTGGTGCGTATGGCTGGTAGGTCGCCTACATTAACATCTGACAGGTCTGCATCGACAGTCACCCGACGCGCCGTGCTCATCCAGTACAGGATGAGCGAGCGACCAGTGTAAGACTCGTCAACTAATAGCCTCTCTACCAGCCTTAACGCGAGTACTCGAGCCACTGTCGGGATGCACGGAAGACCAAGGCCTCCCCTGCTTCTAGGAAGGTGTAGGAAGTGACGGGCGACTAACGCTGTCCTGCCATCCCAAACAAAAATGTGCGGGTTGATGAGGAGCTCAACACCGGAAATACCCTCGGAAGCGACCTATATCCTCGCGACCAACCTTAGCACGTCTCAGTACTGTCGAAAAGGGCGCCCGACCCTCGTCACGGATTGGAGAGTTTCGTGCGCTACGTTCTCAGAACGCCCCTACCCGGATTGATGACTTGGACGAATGGTTGTCCACCCTTCAGGCAGACGTCTGTGCTGCTGCTACGGAATCTCCTACCGCAGCTGTACAACCTAATATAGACCGCCGTCTGCTTCATCAATGACAGGCTTGTGGAAGTATGTAAAACTATTGGAAGGCCCAGCGCCACATTAGAATGCTTCGGCGACGAACAGCTCATATAGATAAGCAAATCAAACCTCACACTCTTGCCTTGGCTACCCAACAATGGGGCGAAGTTTGCGACAACATACGCGGCCAGCGCAAGGCTCACCTGCACCTGGCAACTTCTGGCAGCAGCATTTCCAACAAAACTCTACGTAATTTACCATACATGGAGGTCCTCACCCCCTTTATGAATGATTGCTGGGACACAGGGTGAAATACCTGCTGCATGGAAACGCGCACGGTTGACTTTCATACAAAGCCCGGCAAACGACTAACTATCGAACATCGTCGCCCCATCTCTCTCACTTCCTGTACTGGAGAACTGATGGAACACGCCATCCTCAACCGGCTTAACCATTATGTTGAAGATAAGCGCTTCGTACCTCCTACTATGATTGGCTTCCGCCCAAATCTCTCAACTAAGGACGTTATGATGCAACAGTCGAATGAGATATTATGCCGCTCTAAACGAGCGGGCACATGTGGTATCCTCCGCTTGACGTAACCAAAGCATTCGGCAATGTCTCCCACACAGCTATTTTCACTAACCACTCCCTACTAAATTCCCGCTACTGTAACTACGAGTATATAGGCATGTGTCTCTCCAGCCGTGCAGCTGAAATAAGCTTTGGCTCTACTCTCAGGCCCTACTGACCTCGGTGGCAACGGAACGCCCCAAGAATCATTACTGTCCCCTTTCCTATTTCATCTCGCCGTGCTCTCCCTTCTTAAATTAGATTCTACCCCCCGGCTATACCATACCTTATACGCGGTCTATACCATCCAATGAGCTTCAGCAGGCAACGATGCCGGTTTACTGAGTATTTTGCTGTGTACCATAAACAGAAAGCGTTGTGCTGCCGAACAAGCAAAAGAGAGCGAAAGAAGACTTTACACAAACATATAAGCGATCAGGCGTACCATATATTCATGGTTGACCCATAATTTGATGAAGGTGCTACACAGACACGGCCTTCTTATTGTTCCTACCGCACCAAACAGATCAAAATGCACTTGTGCGCGGTGAATAAACTGGTAATAATGGGAACACAAGACGAAAACGCATTTAAAAATATCTAAGAGAATGATAGCATCAGCCGGTGAGCGCGATACGACGAAATCCCGTGCAAAACAGCAGCAATTGCAAATATTTAGTTTCACATCTTCTTTTATTTATTCCTGCATCATTGCTCGATTCTAGTCTGTTTTCTCCCAAATTGCAGGTGTTACGTTCTCTTAGAAAGTTCCATAAAGAAATGGGAGCGAACCGGCGCCGCGTATAGTTGAGCGAGCCCAGTCTACTGCCAGTGAAAACTAGCAGAGGGATGACGGGACCCATCTCGGGGCAAGAATTATGTCGCATGAACGTACCGTATACAGTGATCAAGATTGGCATGCATGCTTTCTATCTGGCATACAACGCTTCACATGTAAGCACTACCGAGGGATTTCAGAATCCGTCACGTGAAGAATCCAAGTTTCCTGCTTATAAAGAGAATTTGTTGGGTACATACACACATACAAAAACGCACATTACTCACAGACCAAAGCACTATACAAAACAATATAGGGTACACATATACATAATGAACTCAAAACCATGATTCCCCAGAGAGGGGAGAAACAATAGAAGGGGGGAGGGGGTTCTAATAAAGAACGACAGGCATCTCAAGTCTGCTCCCCCGTGCAACTTAGAAGCGCGTGTGCCAGCGCAGCAGAAACCGCGTCTCGCCGTTCGTTTCTGTCTAGACAGATACTTCCAGATGACGAGGCGCAGCCTCTGCTAGACTGGGTACATTGCGCGGGCGGGAGTGCGACGCCACAACACAAACAGAAGCAGAGTGTACACAAGGTGTTCAAATAGGTTGCGTCAGTTGTGTAAGTTGTGTCAGTCTGCCAACCAAGATCCGTATAACTCGTGCTATGGTCTTTCCAGTTGTGATGTATGGATGCGAGAGTTGGACTGGGAAAAAGGCTGACCGCCGAAGAATTGACGCGTTTGAATTGTGGTGCTGGCGAAGACTCTTGAGAGCTCCTTGGACTGCCAGAAGATCAAATCAGTCGATATTGTCGACCATAAACCCTGACTGCTCATTGGAGGGTCAAATTCTAAACTTAAAGCTCAGCTACTTTGGTCATCTGATGAGAAGAGAGGAGTCGCTGGAGAAAGATTTGATGTTGGGAAAGGTTGAGGGTCGCCGGAGAAGGGGTAGGCAGCGAACACGATGGATAGATGGCATCCTCGAGCCACTGCAGATGAAGTTATGTGATGTTATGAAGATAGTGATAGACTGGAAAGCGTGGCGTGACATGGTCCATAGGGTCACGAAGAGTAGGACACGACTGAACGACTGAACTGAACTGAACAGTTGTGTAAAGAGAATTTATTCACACACACACACACACACACACACACACACACACACACACACACACACACACACACACACACACACACACACACACACACACACACACACACACACACACACACACACACACACACACACACACACACACACACACACACACACACACACACACACACACACACACACACACACACACACACACACACACACACACACACACACACACACACACACACACACACACACACACATGCATACAAAAACGCACATTACTTACAGACCAAATCACTATATACAAAACACTCTATAGTACATTAGTGAAAAACATGATTTGCGGGGAAAAGGATAGAAGTATGTGCAATCTAAATCGTCTGAACGCCGATAGATTTAACTGTTCTTCAGTGTAGCATATTGCCATGCAACAGAAACCGGCAAAGCCAGATAAACACTTTCAAGTCTTTTATGCCGCCGATATAACTAGAAGTAAAGAAAATTTCTTCATCAATCAACTGCTACAAAGCTCTCTTTTGAATAGATAAGACTGTTATCGCGTAGTATGGCCTTTACAATAGTTAGCGGGGATTAATCGCGTTTACTTCTAGAAAATATGTGTGTAGGCGTCGGTGTTTGGCATGGATTGCGTTAGCTCTTATGTTTGCATCACTCAAAGTCGCGTTGTTCTGACACAACAGCGGCACTCGAGTGCCAAGAGGCTGCTCCTGCAGCTCTTCAGAAAACAAGTGAGATAGTTACCGCGCCTTTCCCTTCCTATAAATCAATCACCAACACGAAAGCTGTGCCCGGCATTACTTCACATTTTCACTTCCCATTCAATGGCTAAAGCCAGTACTGTGGAGAGGTGGCTGACATCTACCACATGGTATGGGCCTGCCAACGAAACCCATCCCTTTCCCCCCATCCTTAACCCTTCCCGGGAGGATTGGGAGGCGACCCTGCTCGACTGCTGCGACCCACAGGCCCAAGGGGCCTAAACGCGGCGTGCGCGGGCGGCGGCAACAGCCAATGGGCACCCTGACTAGGGACTCTACCCAGTATTGCAAGGACGAGGCCCTTAAGACTTCTCGCCAAACAAACCTTCAAAATACGGAGGACGCTTAAGCTTCGCCTTCAAGAGTGGAACGCGATAGCATTATTGCACCTCGTCGAGAAAATTATTAAACGCAAGGGTATTGGGGCATCCTCACACCGGTACCCGCGCGGCCCGAAGGGGAGAAGCGGGTGAGCGAAGATAGTGATTTTAAAGAAAGGAAAGACGCTTGATTCAACAACCCGTGAGGGTGCACGGCGAAACGTCAGGGGCGAGTGGCGCGCCACGTGTCGGGGCAGCGCCGCACACTGCGAGGAGGGGTTCTTCTGTGTTTGCCGCAAGATGGCTCTGCATGTGTGCAGAGCGCAGAAAAAATGTAGCGGAAACGTACTTCGCTACTCGTGTAACTGCGACTTCTGTAAATAACATGCTCATAATTACCAATATACACCGCAGTATAACGTTCTACGGCACGTTTCTAAGGCAACACCACATTCACTAGAAGCGCTTTTGTACCGCTTTCAAGCATCGAACTCGCGGCTGAGTGGCAGCGTCTTCGTCTCACACTCCGGAGACCCTGGTTCGATTCCCACCCAGCCCATCTTGGAAGTTGCTTTTTATTTATGAAGTGCATGCCGGGATTTATCGCTCACGGCCAACGCCGCCGACGCCGACGACACCGGCTTTTCTGCGACACGAGCTCCTTAACGCTACCGCGTTAAAAGTCCCTAAAAGGGACGAAAGTCTGCTCACCACCCAGCACGGGATTGTCGCGATACGTGCCACATAAAACGTGAAAGCGCACGCTCGTGTCTTGATGGTTGAAACGCGCTGCATCAAAAAAGGCGTGCGTGGCTTGCGAGCCAACTACGTCCCATGTCCGGGGGGCGACACGCTTGGATCAAACAGCACGCCAAGTACACGCACTGCGTCCACAAACGGTACGACGGCGGCTAAAGAGCCCCTGAACTGACCGAAGCGGAGAGCGTTACCTTTCTTCGGGTTGAGCTGCGCTCCTGATGTAGCTGCGTATTCTGAAAACATGTTCAAAAAAACAATGAAGCTGTCATTGTCGCGCATGAAGAGTGAAATGTCGTCCGCGCACGCAGATACAACGACAGTCTCCTGTCCTACTGATGGAAAACCTTGAATACGCCTGTCCGCGGCTACCCTCCGCAGCAGCGGGTCGAGGAAAGTATGAAGAGTACCGGCGAGAGCGGGCCCCCCTGACGTACTCCCCGCGTAATCGGAAAGCTGCCGGCAATTTAGCCATTCAGTACTAGTTCACTGCTAAGATTTGTATAAAGGCCGCCTAGAAGCTTGCTACCGTGCGAGGAATCCCTTGTCCTTAAGCACTGGCCAATCGATGAGCACCAATGGGCATTTTTTCACACAGCATTATGGAGAACCGCCTTCCAAATTCCTTCACGTAGGCCACGGTACGTCGACGAATACGTCACCAGCTTCCCACGGGTAGCTTGGTTGTTGACGCTGCGAAGCGAAGATATCATATTGTCAGAGCGTCTGCTCTCTCAGGCATGCTCTTGGTAACGGTAAACCGACCACAATGCGGGGCCGGCGCTGCATGCCTCTTTCTTCCACCGCTGCCTTTGGGAATAGCGCAATTTCAAGGGCAGACTCCCGGAGCGTTCGCCGCACCTGGGTATCCGATGCCACGCGATCTTCTTGCTTCGCGCAGGGCCTTGACCGTCGTCATCTAGGCAGGCCTGTTGCTATGTCCAGGTTGATATCCGCTTCCTCAAGTGCCCCTGGCAATGAAGACACGCTGGCGCTTTCGCAGTCGTGACCGCACAGACATCACACCATGTTCTACGCAGTCGAAGGCCTTCGCCTGGTCCAAGGAAACAAAAGCTCCAGTGATCCGTTTGGCACAGGCGTATTCGAAGAAGTCTCTCGTCAGTGTCAGCGAAGTGAACACCGATTGTCCAGGCACCGAACAGGACTGGTATGGGCTAACCAAGTCCTGAAGGTAGATTCGCACACTACGGACCCGCAGTGTGGCTACGAGTTTATATGCCCTCCTTCGGTATTACAATGCTAAGACCGACACTGAACGAGAGTGGCTTAGTGCCGCTCTCGAGGAAACAATTTACGAGCTTAAGTAAAAAAGAGCCACATAAAGAGAATTTATTGTGTACGTACATACCTACAAAAACACACATTACTCACAAAACAAAGCACTATACAAAACACTATAGGTTACATATGCACAATAAACTAAATATAACTTGATTTTCTGAGAGGGGAAAACAGTATGAACGAGGAGGGTTCTAATAAAAGACGAGAGGCATCTCAAGTCTGCTGCCTCTTACAAATAGAAGCGCGTGTGCCAGCGCCGCAGAAACCGCGTTTCGCCGTCAGTTTCTAACTGTCCAGACAGATACTTCCATACTACGAGGCGCAGCCTCTGCAAGGCTGGGTACATTGCTCGGGCGGGAGTTCGGCGCGCCTCAGCGGGGCAGCTGCGACGTTACAACACAAACAGAACCACACTGAACACAAGGTCTTCGAAAGGGTTGCGCCGGCGCCTGACGCCGGGTTTCATGCGGACGTTAAACATCCTATAGGCGAGCCGCCACAGTGTTCTCGCAACTACACATTCGAAAAAAACATGCGCGAGGCGCTCGGGAGCACCACAGTTGGCACACTCCCATCTGGCAAGGTGCTGTCTCAAGCCAATCAAAATCTCGCACTTCATTTGGCAGCCGACAAGCTGGCCACGCTTGCCATTTCCGTACATCGGTCTGCCGCTTAAAGCGAAGTACTTAAACTACACAAGACAACAGTGCTACTTCTGCATTTATCACAATGACATGTTCAAAAACACATGTAATTTTCACAATGAAGTCTTAGCCAAGCAGAAGCGCGAGAAACGTTCTTCGGTCGACGCATCCGACCAGACGGCCACCACACTGCAATTCTAACATTGTCTAGATGTGTTATTCGGAAATGCTCATTTGGGACAGGCAACCAGGAATTCAAACAAGCTGTACGCTAGAGAAATTCCGAGCTACCGAAGCGAATGCCCAGTGATATCTTTTTTGATATCCGACAAAATACTGGTTTCTGTGTTTTGTGTAATGATGTCTTTCATTACGAACACAAACTTGTGTATGAAACTGCCGCGGTTTCTGCGCTTATTGATAAAATTTTAAATTGATACCGAGGAAAGAAAAGGCGCAGTGTCTATCATGCCTTTGGATGTACAAAAAAAAATTAAAAAATCACCTGACCGCGGCATAATAAAAGAGAGGAAGGAGGAAGGCAGTGAGAGTACAAAGAGGTGCTAGCAGAAGGCTCCGGAATACCTTCCGTCACCTGAGGATCGTTAACTTCCACTGACGTCACATTATCAGCACTTTGCTTCGTTTCCGGGGTTTGCTGTCGTTGTTGTGGCTGCTGTCGGAAGAAGGAAAATACATTGCACGGGCCTGCTTCTGGCTCTGTATCTGAGTCACCTCCGCTACCTCGTAGCAGAGGCCGAGAAAGTAGCCGTTGCTCTAGTGGCTATAGAACTGGGCGGTCGCTAACGATACTCACGGACTCTCAAACAGCCTGCCGAAATTTCATGAATGGTAGGATTGGTCATCACCCGCTCCGTATACTCCTCGAAGCGAGCGACAGAAATAAAAACCACGAAGAAAACAAGACCAGACACAAATTTATGTGGGTACCGGGGCACATGGGGGTGGCAGGGAGCCAAGAGGCTGACAGGATAGCTCGAGCATAAACTACTTTCCGAGCATCCGACGAGTCCGCGGACCTTTTGCCAGCACCCAAGGTATACTCCGCCATACTAGAAAACTATAGAGGAAGAAGAATGCGATATCCCCACCGCACAGTTCTCTCACCAGAGAGGAAGCTGTCATATGGAGACAATTACAGACGGGTTCATACCAAAATCGACACATACTAAACAAAATGCATCCTACCATATACGCGGACAGATCTCCATGGTGCGATGAAACACCAACACCATATCACATCACATGGGCCTGTCAAAACATAGATGTGGTCCCCAAAATTCGAAACCCGAGTGCAGAGCAATGAGAGACTCTGCTGTTCAGCGACCGCTACGAAGACCAGCAAGGTCTGATACAGCGAGCCCAACGGGCGGTAGTAGCCAGCGGAACCCTGGATTGAGGGCAACCGACCATTGTGAAGAAGTGGACGAGGTCGACGGTGAAGACCCTTGTGGATTCAACAAGCAGGCATCTCTGAAGACGTCCCAAAAACCGTCAAGTAATATAGGGCTAAATAAAGTTTTTCCTCCTCCTCCGCTACCTCGTGCGGATAGGAGAAAATAAAAAAGAAAGAAAAGAGAGAGAGAGATAAAGACGCACATGAACAACGCGCCAGCTCGCTACGTACATGAATATAGTGCATCCAGAAATTTCGTAGATGATTCTCTAGAATGTATATTAACGCGGTACAGTTAAGAGCACCGTGTCGCAGAAAAGTCGGTGGCGTCGTTGGCGGCCGTCGTCCCGTGTCGTCCGGCGTTGGCCGTGAGCGAAAGATCCCAGAAGCATTATAAATAAAAATGAGTAGGAAAAATTGCCAGCCTGAAGAATTTAACATCGGCCTCCGGGGCGCCAGACGAACACGCTAACCATTCGGCTACGCTAGCTTTTTTTTTTTCTTTATTACCAATTTTTTTAAGCACGCAGCATACACTCTGAATACACAACAACAAAGCAAAACAAAAGGAATGCTAAAAGCACTAGGCACGTTCTGCTTAAAACACTAGATTTAAAAGAGCTTTACTGAAGCCAGCTAGTCCAGTACAGGTAGCCACTCAGGAGAATTATCTTGTGCACGCAGAATTTCTCTCAGGTATACCGCGCTCTCGATGAACTAGTGTCGAGCGGGGTGTACAACGGTTCGCTCATGCCTGACATCCATACGCGTTTTTCATACGCTATGCATACATAATAGCATCAGCATGTCATTCGGCACTCATTCAGGGTCGGCTACGCTAGCTAGATGGTTTGAAATGGACAAAGGCGCGTCTATTGATTACAGTGTTGTATCCGAAATGTCCCTTAGAGAAGTGTATTGTGGCGTATGATAATAGTTATGAGCATGTAAATTATAGAAATACAGAACACGCAATTAAGCGAGTGGCAAATTACTTTTCCGCTGTACTTCCTCTTCACTTGGCGCGCACCTAGCGCCATCATGCGTGTGGCGCACGGAATAAGATAGACAGGGCATGGCCTCCAAGATCTTCATCGCGCCGGCTCGGATCGGCAACGATGCTGGCGACGAACTACGACTGCAACTTGAGGCCCGCGCGTTACGGCAAGATGGCTGGCAGCGCTTCTACGTCCCAGAATCACGTTTCAGAACAAGTATTCGACAAACAGTCATCCTATGAACAAGTTAACGAGTGTTGTATCATGTGAACTACGTCTTTGTGTCACTCAAAAGCGCGACAAGCAAATGAGTAGACGGTGCGAACGGGGCGCGATAACGCTATCACGTTCCATTCTTAAAGGCGAAGCTTAAGCATCTTCCAAATATTTATTACACAACTATTCACCTTATTATTGAATCAGGCTTATATTTACTACAGTACTAGTCAGTAGAGCGGAAGATAATTGCACCCGCCGGGGTGGCGCAGTGGTTACGGCGCTCGACTACTATCCCTAAGGATGCGGGATCGAACCCCGGCCTCGGTGGCCGCTTTTCTATGGAGGTGAAAATCAAGGCGCCCGAGTACTGTGCGATGTCAGTGCACGTTAAACAACCCTAGGTGGTTGAAATTTTCCGATTCCTCCACTACGGCGTCTCTCATACCCTCAGTCGCTTTGAGACGTAAAACCCCACAAACCAAACCAACCAGATTAATACGCAGCGTTCCTGTCAATGGCTGCGCGACCTGTCGACAATCTCGCAAAGCGCAAGCAGCCTACGCGAGGCCAGATGGGATGCGTCTGCCGCTTTTTTCCGCCCATTTCCGCGCTCGTCCGTAACGCCTTCGTAACTAGTGTCTGTTTTTGACATTGTACGTCGCGTGCGATGTTTAACTGTTTAGTCCCGACTTTGCATAAGCCATCAGCGAAGTAAAGGAACATGTGGGAGCCAAGGAAACTGTTAAAGCTGTACAAGCATTGGCTCCAGATACTTGGAACTACACGGCGCAGTAAAGGATAGCCACGGCCGTAGTTTTGGCTTCATTGCCACAGAAAGTTGTCCCCGAGTACAGAGTGTCTATATGCGCGCTCACGCGCGCGCATTGAGGCACCCAAGCCGTAATCCCGTGCAAACCAAATCGTGATGAGAAGATATTGCGTGGCGATCCAAAGCCCACGGAGACAACGGCCCTTCTTTCTATTTCAACTTCCACCTTCCTCCTTTTCCTCGCCACTCTGTTAATATGACTTTACTTTCTTGTAAAGCAACTTGAAACGCCGCTGATGCATGCCGTACTGCTTCTGCTTCTATGTGCTGTGTGGTGCGACCACGGAGTAAGATAGGAGCGCCGACTCCGCTTTTCGGAAGGGCGAAATTTCGATACATCGGAGAAAGGGTGGTGGAAGATCCGATAGATAACGCTAGGATTTGTCACCGACGCTGTTAAAGCGTGCCGCCGCCGAACCACCGTTCCGGCCATGGTGTTAGAAGTACTTCTAACACCGTGGTTCCGGCGGTTCTGTGCTGCCGCTGCGTCTGTCGTCTGCTTCCTGTCGCTGCAGTTGCGTATCGCCTGCATCGCCACGGGAATATATCCCTTGAAATCGCGTTGTCTACATCTTAAAGGTGCACTGAGCTGTCGTCTGTAGCCTGCTTCATCGCTGGCATATATCTCTTTCAGTCGCGTTACGCTCGCCTGCTTCATACAGTTCAGATGCCACGTTCCGCTGACTCCTTCCTAAACGCGAATATTCTCCTTTCTTTTGTACATGAATAAAAATAATCACTACCAATGCAGACAGCGCGTTTCAAGTCTCTGTGTTTGCTCTGGCATTCTGTGGATGGAAGCGTTGTTCCGTTCAGTTCAGTTCAGTCGAATCCGACTCTTCGTGACCCTATGGACCATGTCACGCCACGCTTTCCGGTCTCTCACTATCTTCCTAACATCACATAACTTCATCTGCAGTGCCTCGAGGATGCCATCTATCCATCGTGTTCGCTGCCTACCCCTTCTCCGGCGACCCTCAACCTTTCCCAACATCAAATCTTTCTCCAGCGACTCCTCTCTTCTCATCAGATGACCAAAGTAGCTGAGCTTTAAGTTAGAATTTGACCCTCCAATGAGCAGTCAGGGTTTATGGTCGACAATATCGACTGATTTGATCTTCTGGCAGTCCAAGGAAGCGTTTCACTACGATATAAAAAACGGTACGCGATGTAAAGTTCATATATTTCAGAAAGTGAGTTTAAATAGGCAAACAGTGGACGAAGTGGATCATTCTGGATCATTTTCGGCCACCTAGGGTTCTTGAATTGCGCTGACATTCCACAGCGAGCGCATAATCTGCGTGTTTATTACATATCCGCACCTCAACGTTGTAGATGCACCATCGGTGGCAGAAGAATAGTGCACCGCGGAGCGAACAACTTGGTATGGCTATAAATGACTGAAGGTAAGTCTTGCAAAACCAGAGTGAGTAGTTTTTAGACCATGCAGCCAAGGCCATGTAAACGCACACCGGGGCAAAAGTACATTAATGCAGATCTGTCTCTGAAAACTACTGCGAATATTGTAAGGTTACGAGAAGGCCGGGCTTGGCGGGTCAGGTTTTATTGGAGACCTGAAGCCCTGGCCGCACACTGTAGCGAACCACACCAACCACACTCCGCGATGACGATGGGTATCTACAAAAGGAAGCACGATGAAGATGAAGCGGCACGTTCAGACATGTGAAAGATGAAGCGCCACGCAGTGCTCACACTATTTCGCCAGCGCAATTGAAGCGACCAGCCTGGCCGCAATTAGTCCGCAGGACTGCGCCGAATAAAAGGCTTCATGCGTGAAACGTGCACAACACCAGTGCCACAGTAACGACTGTCCGGAGTAGGGTAAACAGGGCAGACGCGATAGTTGACCGGGGAGGGTTTTGCAAGGACTGAGTAAGGACCAATGTAACGACGCTGTAACTTGTCACAAAGGCCAGGAGTTCGTAATGGTGTCCAAAGTAACACCTCGTCGCCGGGACGGAACAAAACTTGGCAGTGGGTTGCATATTAGCGTTGCTGTCTTCCTGGCTAGCTTCAGTGTTGATGCGAGCAAGCCGGCGAGATCTGGCCACTCGGGAAATTAACTGGTCAGGAAGACAGCATGAGGCACTGGCTTGTGTAGAAAATAAAGAGGCATCAAGAATGGTAGCGGGAGAACGGCCGTAAACAAGGAGAAACGGGGCGTAACCTGTGGTCAGCTGTACAACCGTATTGTAGGCGAACGTAACAAAAAGGAAGTATTACGTCCCAGTTTCGGTGGTCCTGGTCGACGCACATGGACAACATGTCAGAAAGCGTGCGGTGGAAGCACTCAGTCAACCCATTGGTCTGCGGGTGATAGCTGGAGGTCAATTTTTGATATGTGGTTGAGGCCTCCAGAACTTCAGCTACAATCGTCGACAGAAATTTCCGACCACGGTTACTGAGAGGGACTTGAGGGGCTCCATGGCGCAGTACGAGGGTTTCCAAAAAGAAGGTCGCGATCTCAGGCGCTGAGCCATTAGGCAGGGCAGCGGTCTCAGCGTAGCATGTTGATGGTTGACGGCGGTGACTATCCAGCGATCACCTCGTGCGGACAATGAAAGTGACTAGTATAAGTCTATGCCACCGACGGCGAAAGGAGTAGCAGGGCAAGGTAGCGGCTGTAGTAGGCCAGCAGGAGGAGAAGTCGGCCGTTTGCGGCGCTGGCATGGCAGACAAGAGGCGACGTATTTTGCCACGCTTGAGGCGAGGCCTCGCCAGAAGAAACGGGTTTTCACACGGGGGTAAGTTTTGTGAGAGCCTAAGTGACCGGCTGTAGCATCATCCTGGAGAGCCTCCAGGAAAGGGGTGCGGTGCGCTCTCGCGTTAACGGGGACCAAATGGCTGCCTTCAGACCAATAAATAGAACGGGAGAGCACGCTGTTGTCAAGTTTGAACTTTTGGCGTTGCCTGCGCTGCCTAGCGGTAGGAGGGTGAGAAGCACCGCTAAGAAGGTCGGTTAGGGAACGGCAGTAGGGATCTGCTCGCTGGCATGAAATAAGGGCGTAGCGATCTGGACCAGTGGCAGGAGGAGCACTGGTGATGTTTGGAGCTATGGACGACTTTGGGGCGTCGAGGCTGCAAGCAGGAACGCGCGAAGAAGCACTAGGTAGTGATTCTGGTAGCGGGTAACGGGAAAGATCATCGGCATCTCGATATTTGCAACCCGATTTGTATGTGACATTGAAGGTGTATTTCTGCAAACGCAGAATCCAATGGCCCAGGTGTCCAGTCAAATTTTTGAGGGTTGATAACCAACACAGGGCGTGGTGATCGGTAACGATCGCGAAATGGCGGCCGTAGAGGTAGGGGCGGAATCTGAACTGCCCAAGCGACGGCGAGGCACTCGTGCTTAGTGATGGTGTATTTGCGTTCCACTGGTGTTAGAGTTCGACTGGCAATGACTTTTTTTCCGAGAAGTATCACGTTGCAGAAATACGGCACCGATACCGAGGCTGCTGGAATCAGTGTGGAGAATGGAGGCAGCAGTGTTGTCGAAGTAAGCGAGAACAGAGTCTGATGTGAGGGCAGTCATCAGGTTTGAAAAGCTTTTTCGCATTCTTCGGACCAATTGAAAGTAGTACGGTCGGTATAGCAGGTGGTGTAGTGGTGCAGCAATGGTAACAAAATTGCGAATGAAACGGCGAAAGTATGAAGATAGGCCAAGGAAACTGTGTAGATCCTTAGTCCGCTCTGGGCGTGCAAAGTTCAAAACTGCAGCAAGCTTGTCAGGGTCGGGTCGAATGCCATCGCGGCTGACGAGGTGGCCCAGGATATTAATTTCTTTCTTGGCGAACTTACACTTTTTTGTGTTCAGCTGGAGACCGTCGGATGCCAGGCACGTTAATACCTGATCAAGGCGACATAAATTATCAGAAAAAACCGCAAAGAAGATAACTACGTCGTCCAGGAAGCACAAGCATGTTTTCCACATAGCTCTTCTAAGAACAGTGTCAATCACGCGCTCAAACATATCCGGGGCATTACAAAGTCCAAAAGGCATCACATTGAATTCGTAAAGCCCATCGGGAGTAGCGAATGCTGTTTTTTTCTTTGTCGCTCACAATTAGTGCTCACAATATTGTAAAAGTTTATTCCGAAAAAGAAACCGGCCACTGCAGTGTGCACTGACGGTGTGCACTGACGTTAACCTACATACCAGAATTGCGAGCACTAATAGACTCATATTGTGAAGATGTCGCACTTTACATTTATGATAAGGTCCGCCTTCTTCGGGCCTGCAACATCGAGTGGCCCGCATCTGCAGCCAAACAGTACATTGTCGACGAGCTTCACGATGCCACCTACGCATCGATTATGTCCACACTGGACACTGAGAGCCTCTCAATCTTTGTCTACCGAGCGGCCTCCTTGCAAGACACCTCCAGTCGTCGCGGGATCCTTGCTGCCGCCGGGACATCGACGGCAACGCCGCGGTTGCTTTTCGTGCGGACAACAGGGCCACATGTACAAGGATTGTCCTCATGCTGCCCGCCCACGCATACAATTCCAGAACCACCCTCTTCCCTTCCTGCCGGTTCATGTTGACGGCATCGGCGAGTTGACCGCACTGGTGGACACCGGCGCTCAGCGAACGGCATGGCTTCAACGTCATGCACCGGGCCCGATGAGTGAATGGACCTCGTCTCCTCTGCAAGGCTTGAGGGAAAGCGCTGTTGCCGTCGATGCAGTCGATATCTGCATCCGGACTAAGGCTGGCAGCAAGGTCATGGTGGGCGTCCCGGTGTTTGCGGACTTGCCTGCTGACCTCATCTTGAGCGCAGACTACCTCATGTCCGGGGACGTGGCTCTGTCAATCGAAAACGGTAATGTGCAGCTCCCCTCGTGCCGTAGCCCGTCCGTTGACGAGCATCCTGAAAGTGAGGTAAACCGCATTCAACACCAACAAGAAGTGTTGCAGCACCCAAAGAAAGCCTCTGTTTCCCGAGAGCAGATGAGTGGAACTGTGAAATGGTTTAACGTGGTAGGCGGCTACGGCTTCATCAACCGAACTGACACTGGCGAGGACATTTTTGTCCACCGCACCGCGTTACAACACTTCCGTAAACTTCGCCGCATCCGCAAAGGGCAGGAAGTTGAATGTGAAGTAATTCCAGGAGAAAAAGGCCTCACTGCGGCCAATGTCAGTGTGATAGATGGCAAGTCCGCGCAAAAACGTCGCAGGTTCGTCGGGAAGGTGGGAGCCCACACCTACCGGCGTACTCGAGGAAGCTGTGCACGGCTCGGTGCTTCCGGTGGAAACGATGGCAGTAGCAAGAAGTATTGCGGTGAAGCTTCTTCAATGTTTGTCACCACTGCGGATGCCTCACGACGACAGTTCCAGATCAGGGAAAAGCATCGAATACCGTGCAAGTCAACAGCAAATAACTGGCATTGGAGAAACGTTCAGGACTAACATGAAGGCCTCGGCAGGTGCGAATATCATCATGGCTACGCAGGGGGACAGCCCCCCCTCTCCAAAAAAAAACGTCATCTGCAGCAGATGCGATGCGTGCGATAAGGTCGTGCGCATTTAAGGTCCAGAGAGCGCCGCTACACCGAAACAAAGTGTTGCAGCACGAGACACCACACTCCGGCACCCAAGCTCTACACCGAACTGCCCGCCCCTACTGCCGACGCCCATGGGGAAGGACGACACGTCGCCGGCTGCCACGCCGAAAACCCCGCGACCACGGATGGCTCCAATGTCGGCACCAATGGAGCCGGCACTTGGATCCCAGCAAGCATCAGTCACCATGCAGTGCTTCGGGGATGAAGCCACCACGCCAAAACAAAGGTATGACCTCAGACGACGCTGTGGCTCAGCCCAACGGCTGAAGCAATACTGACAGGCCGACCAGGCTCACGCGCCCACCAATTCTCCTTCTGGCGATGACATACACTCTCGAAATTTTTTAAAGTTAAGAAAAATAATAGACAAAAGATTCAGGCACGAGCTCCACGTAAAATCCCTTCGAATATATCTGAAATCGGAAATTGTACCGAGAGGACTTACTCTATCTCTAACCCCATCGATGAATAACCTTTCGGAATCCCATCGACTAGCATGGACCAAAGAACTACTCGGGGCATCTTTTAAACTTTTGAAATTAACAATTGAGCACTTCGAACAAACGTTGGCATCATTAAACTTCGAGGAGAGGCGGGCGCGTCACAACATGTTGCTTTCAACATCACAGGCAACCGAGCTTGAGGTCTTCCAGTCTTGCAAAATTGAGCAAATTTGGACAAAGAAACTTAAAAAGTTCTCCCGGGATAACATAATTGTTGATGCAAACATAGACCCTACAAAAGAAATACAACCAGGGAGCCACATACACCCATCCAACGAGAACCTCAAAACCGTAACCGAACACCTAACCACATTAGACAAAACACCCGAGGAACCACACCTTCCAGAAATTATGATTAACCTCTCAAACTCTCAACTCACCTCCGATGAAAAGTCCCTTTTGTCACGCGGCCTAAAATTCTGTCCAAGTAATAGAAAGTATAATGAATTTCAATTATTCAAAGATCTGGATAACTTTTCTCGAAATCTTAGACTACGTGAATACTTTTTCGATAAACCAAACTCTAGTAATCCGCACTTCCCCCGACCTCAGGAACCGTGGACGCCCAAACCTGGTAGGAAAAATATCTTGACATGTATATAAAAGCAGTACAAGGGGATATTCTTCAGGCCTTTGGGACACGCAGATCTGGCCCACCTAACCTCACAAGGAAAGAACGTAATGCATTAGGCTCACTCGGCAAACGAACTGACATTGTTATTAAACCCGCCGACAAAGGTGGAGGTATAGTCATTTTAGACAAAGACGATTACATTCAGGAGGGCAACCGTCAACTCAATAACCCAAAATTCTATAAGAAACTCTCATCGAACCCCACCGCTGAACACCGGAGCATCATAGGAAAAACTCTGACTAAACTAACCGATGAAGGTGAATTACCCCTACGTGTAAGTAAGGCACTGACGCCAAAAAATGCCTCAGCGGGGCGCTTCTATATGCTCCCGAAAATACACAAAGAGAATTATCCAGGGCGACCTATTGTTTCCGGTATCGGCACACTCACAGAGCCAATTTCAGATTATATCGATTCCCTAATCAAACACATACCTCCGAAACATCCATCTTACATACGCGACACCAATCATTTCCTGAGAGAATTATCCAATATTACCTTCCCTCATGGCGCTTTTCTAGTCACCCTTGACGTGGTGTCACTTTACACTAACATCCCACATGACGACGGAATCCAGGCCATGATCGGAGCATACGAGAAATATAAAATTTTAGACTCTCCTAGTCCAAGTACCATCGAGACACTAGCCAATCTGGTCCTTAAACTTAACACCTTTGAATTCAACAACTCATACTATCTTCAAACTAGTGGTACAGCTATGGGCACCAAAATGGCTCCAAATTACGCAAACATATTTATGAGCAAAATTGAGTCCGACTTTCTGTCCTCATGTGCAATCAAACCAATTTTTTACAAACGCTTTCTGGATGACATATTCATGATTTGGACCGAAACAGAGGACGAACTCGTAAAGTTTATCGCCTCATTCAACAACATACACCCTAGCATCTCCTTCACACACACCTACTCAACTAGTAAAATCAACTTCTTAGATGTTCTGGTTCGAGTTGAAGGGGGCGCATTAATCACTAGCGTTTACAAAAAACCCACAGACAGACAACAATACCTTCACTTCAAAAGCTGCCATCCACGCCACTGCAAGACTTCAATCCCATACTCGCAAACTATCAGATTCAAACGTATTTGCTCAAAATCCATAGATTTTCAAGAAAATGCTAATCGCATGCGAGTAACACTAGAGAAACAACACTACCCGCCTTCTATCATCGAAGATGCCATAAAAAAGGCTGAAATAAGTAATCGTCATCACACCCTTGCGGAATCACAGCCAACACCACCACAACACTGTAATCTCATTCTAACCTTCGCAGACAATATCCCAAATATTAACAAAATCCTTAAAAAACATTTCAATATCATAGAACAAAGTCAACGACTTTCCAAAATATTCTCGACTGCTCCTCAGGTAACATACAGAAGACCAAAGAATTTACAAAACCACGTTGTCCACTCAACTGTCAATAAACCGAGACCTTTGGGTTGCACGTCATGCGGAAAAAGCCGATGTCAAATCTGTAAACACATGCAATCCACAGCACTAGCTAAAAGCACCCACTCAAATTTCAAACATTTTATACGAGAAGATTTAAATTGCGATTCTAGCAATGTTGTTTACATGCTCGAGTGTGGTGACTGTGGTATGCAGTACATTGGCCAAACAGATAATTCCTTCCGATTGAGATTTAATAACCACCGCTCGCACGCTCAAACCCTTCCCAACCTCTCCCTTTCGAAGCACCTTCGCAAGGAGGGACATGAGTTCGATAATCTTAAAGTCACAATATTACAGAGTGGCTTCAAAAACACTCGTGAGCGCGAACAACGAGAATCATATTTCATTTTTAAATTTAATACTCTACAACAGGGCTTAAACGAAAACCACGGGGTCCTGTCCTCTCTTCCGATGTCACGAACACAGGAAATGTGCACACCTGGCCAAGTCGTCTGAGGTCATCACCTTTTTTGAATACCAAAGTGTTGGTGTGTTCTGGTCTTGTCAGAGCCACTTACCTCCTACCGCCCTTCCCCCTTTTCTTTGGCTTGCTTCCGACACCTTTTTTTTTTTTTTCTAAGCTAGCACCTTTCCTTATCCACCTCCATCCCCCCCCCTTTTTTCTTTTTTTCTTTCTTTTTATTATTTATTCTTTTTTTTTCCTACTCCCACTCTTCGGCCGTCGTGTCCAGGAAGAGTGAAAATAGCCCGCATTCTTTCGCAGCAGAGACTATGCATCCAAGCACCTGTGTTAGCGCAGTTCGACAGGCCTGTCCAGCACCTGCGATGCACCTGCGATGGCACACCTGGACATCATCCTTCCCTACTGTATCTGTCTCTTTCCTCTGTCTCCCACGTTTTGTTTTCCTACCCAGGTGTGGTCTATGTCCAAATGCTTAAAAAGCCGCAAAACTATCCAAGAAGATTCACTCTTGAGAAAGATCGGTCTCCGATCGAAACGTCGAGTCTAATAAAATGTTTCTTTAAATGAAGCGTACCCTTCGCTCTATTATTTTTTAAGCGGCCAAGTACGTTAAATGTTCTCGCATCCTATATATATATATATATATATATATATATATATATATATATATATATATATATATATATATATATATATATATATATATATATATATATATATATATATATATATATACCTTATATTATATTATATTTTCGGTGGAAGGCTAGCCCCCGCCGCAAGCGGCGGTGACCTACCTGTCCCGGCCCCACCAGGGGAGTCACCAAATATGAGGCAGGATTCGCATTCTGTTGTAGGCCGTCATTGAACCCACCACCGCTTCGGTGCAGGATGACGGCTGCTGCGACGCGCGTCTTTCTCTCCGTCTACTCTTTCTGTCCGCACGAGGCAACGGAGTTGGCTGAGCTGCAGAGCCAGTAGCAGGTCCGTCTATTTTCTTATCCTTCTTCCTACAGTCGCCACAACAACTGGCATCGCACTGCACGTAGACACATCTCCGTTTCGCCGACGGAGAGCCACTTAGAGCCCTACGGCGGTCGGGCTCTGCAGAAAACAATATTGCAAGCGCATGCAGCCCCGCCGGGGTGGCGCAGTGGTAAGACGCCCGACTACTGTGCCGGAGTTCCCGGGTTCAAACCCGACCTCGGCGGCTGCGTTTCGATGGAGGCGAAACGAAGAGGCGTCCGTGTGCTGTGCGATGTCAGCGCACGTTAAAGATCCCCAGGTGGTCGAAATTACTCCGTAGCCCTCCACTACGGCTCCCCTTTCTCTCTTTCCACTTTCACTCCCACCTTCCTCCCTTTCCTTACGGCGCGGTTCAGGTGTCCACAGAGCAAGTGTGACAGATACTGCGCCTTTCCCTTCCTGTGAACCAACCAACCAACCAAGCGCATGCAGAGTACCCTGTTATGCAGGCATGCACGAAAACGAGCGATAACTGGATGCGCGCGCGCGTTTGCCTATAGTCTCAAAGAAGAAAAAATGACGCGATGCCACTGCTATGACAAATATTGACCGTTAGCTCACAGAGAACTATCCGCCTTGGTATTCACGCCTGCTTATCACGATATCATGACCTTGCCACTGTGGCTCGGTGCTGAAGACGTCCGGCTACTCAATCAGAGTACCTGGCCTCAAAGACGACTGCCAGCGGCTGTGGTTCGATGGAACCGATAGAGAGTACAGATAGGCGTCAATGTGCTGGGCGATGTAAGAGCACCTTTGAGATCCCGGTGGTCGAAATTACTCCGAGCCCTCCACTACGACACCACTTTCTCTCTTTCCGCTTTCACTCCCGCCTTCTATTCTTCTCTTAGGGCGCGGTTCAAGTGTCTACATACGAAGAGGCTGGTTGGTTGGTTGGTTTGTGGGGTTTAACGTCCCAAAGCAACTCAGGCTATGAGAGACGCCGTAGTGGAGGACTCCGGAAATTTCGACCACCTGGGGTTCTTTAACGTGCACTGACATCGCACAGCACGTCCGTGTGCTGCGCGATGTCAGCGCACGTTAAAGATCCCCAGGTGGTCGAAATTACTCCGTAGCCCTCCACTACGGCTCCTCTTTCTCTCTTTACACTTTCACTCCCACCTTCCTCCCTTCCCTTACGGCGCGGTTGCGGTGTCCACAGAAAACAAGTGAGACAGTTACCTTGCCTTTCCTTTAATATAAATAAATCAGGTGTCTACATTCCAACCCGACCTCGGCGGCTGCGTTTCGATGGAGGCGAAACGAAGAGGCATCCGTGTGCTGTGCGATGTCGGCGCACGTTAAAGATCCCCAGGTGGTCGAAATTATGCCGTAGTCCTTCACTACGGCTCCTATTTCTCTCTTTCCACTTTCACTCCCACATTCCTCCCTTCCCTTAAGGCGTGGTTGAGGTGTCCACATCAAACAAGTGAGACAGTTGCCGCGCCTTTCCCTTCCTATAAATCAATCAGGTGTCTACAGCCCCGCCGGGGTGGTGCAGTGGTAAGACGCCCGACTACTGCGCCGGAGTACCCGGGTTCGAACACGACCTCGGCGGCTGCGTTTCGATGGAGGCGAAACGAAGAGGCGTCCGTGTGCTGTGCGATGTCAGCGCACGTTAAAGATCCCCAGGTGGTCGAAATTACTCCGTAGCCCTCCACTACGGCTCCTCTTTCATTCTCTTTCCACTTTCACTCCCATCTTCCTCCCTTCCCTTACGGCGCGGTTGCGGTGTCCTCAGAAAACAAGTGAGACAGTTACCGCGCCTTTTTCTTCGTATAAATAAATCAGTTTTTTTTAATAAATCAGGTGTCTACAGCCCCGCCGGGATGGCACAGTGGTAAGACACCCGACTACTGTGCCGGAGAACCCGGGCTCGAACACGATCTCGGCGGCTGCGTTTCGATGGAGGCGAAACGAAGAGGCGTCCGTGTGCTGTGTGATGTCAGCGCACGTTAAAGATCCCCAGGTGGTCGAAAATAGTCCGTAGCCCTCCACTATGGCTCCTCTTTCTCTCTTTCCAGTTTCACTCCCACCTTTCCTCCCTTCCCTTAAGGCGCGGTTGCGGTGTCCACAGAAAACGAGTGACACAGTTACCGCGCCTTTCCCTTCCTATAAATCAATCAGGTGTCTACAGAACAAGTGTGACAGATACAGCGCCTTTCCTTTCCGGTGAAAAAGTTAATATTATTTGAATAGTAAATCGGTTTACAGGAAGGCAAAGGCGCAGCCTATCACATTATCTGTGGACACTTGGATCGCGCCTAGAGAGATAAGTCTGGTAGGAGTGAAAGTCAAGAAGCAGGAGCCGTAGTTGAGGGCTTATGACCTTTATTGCGATAGCAAATACTGCGCCAGGTTCAAATAAACCACAACTAATTTTTTGACCCTTTTAGGATATTTAATGTCCACTCGCGCAGTACACGGAATGCTTCTTCGCATTGCCTCAATCGAAACGCAGCTTCCATCGGTCGGGATCAAACCCGGGCACTCCGGCATAATAGTCAGGCATGTTAACCCCTGAACCACTATGGCGACGTGAGGTTATGGTCACGTTTTCATATTTCTCTTTGTAAACTGTCTTATAAGAAAGGAAACGCGTAGTATCTGTCACACTTGTTTCTGTGGACACCTGACTACTCACTGAGGGAAGCGTGGAAGATGAGAGTGAAAGCGGAAAGAGCGGAGGATGTCTCATAGTGGAGGGCTGAGGTGTAATTTTGGCCATCTGGAGGCCTTTAACGTGCGCTGACATCGCACAACAGACGGCAGGTTATGCTTTAGAGAAACGAGGCAATGTATTGGCTGAGCCACGCTTGGCTCAGTGCACGCGCCATGATCAGCCATGCTGGTGCTCCACGGAGTGCCCTGCGTTCGCCCTAGGTCAAAGCATATCGAATGAAAAAACTATCTTTTTCTTACAAGGAAGATACTAGGCCATCTTTTTAATCTGCACCAGTACAGAAAACGTTCATTGTAGGTATAGGAAACTTCCGTAGGTTAAACAAATGGCCCTACTGAAGCAGCACCGAAAACCAACGGCACCGAGGTGTAGTATCTGTCACACAGTTTTCGTGGACACCTCAACCGACTCTAAGGGGAGGGACAAAGATAGGTGAAAGTGGAAAGAGAGAAAGAGAGGCTGTAGTGGAGGGCTATCGTATAATTTCGAACTGGGGTTCATTAATATTTAGTGACTCGCACGTACGCCTCCCTCTTTCGCCTCCATGGCAACGCAGCAACCGGCAGTCGGTTTTAGAATAACGCCACCTTGAAGAATTCAAGCTCTCAAAAATTCCCAGCTGATCAAAATTTCAACTGCGGGTGTATTCATGGTTTTGACTTCATGGGTTTGCGCTAGACGATTCTGCTGGGCACTGAACCTCTATATTAGCGCTCTCGCACTAAATTTGCATATTGAAAGGGGCGAAACGAAGCAGCACCCGTGCGCTGCGCGATTTGGTGCACGTTAATGATAATCATGAATAAAAATAATATTAATATTGATAATCACTTTCCACTAAAGGAAAGGCACAGTAACTGTTACACATGCGAACACCTGTTGTGGCTGTACGAAGAATTGTAAGCACCTGAACCGCTTTCACTCCCATCGTCTATCCTTATCTTACGATGTGAACACCTGATTAATTCATTTATAGGAAGGGAAAGGCGCGGTAACTGTCTCACTTGTTTTCTGTGGACACCGCAACCGCGCCTTAAGGGAAGGGAGGAAGGTGGGATGAAAGTGGAAAGAGAGAAAGAGGAGCCGTAGTGGAGGGCTATGGAGTAATTTCGACCACCTGGGGATCATTAACGTGCGCTGACATCGCACAAGCCACGCCGTAAGAGAAGGATAGACGGTGGGAGTGAAAGTGGAAAGAGAGAATGTCGTAGTGGAAGTCTTCGGAGTAATTTCGACCACCTGGGGATGTTTAACCCGCACTGACATCGCACAGCGCGCGAACGCCACTTCGTTTCACCTCCATCAAAACGCAGCCGCCGGCCAGGGTCGAAATTACGCCGCAACCCTCCACTATCACACATTTTTCCCTTATTCCAATTTCTTTTCCACCTTCTTACTTTTTTTACAACGCAGTTCAGATGCCCACGAACTGTGTGAAGAATGCAGCGCCTTCCCTTGTAAAACAATTATTTTGATGGCATTATAAATCTTCCTCAAAACTTTTATATCGCTCTTCATAAATTTCTTATCGAAATTTTTTACAATTTTTCGCACCATACCATATCCAAGTTAAAATCTGTGGCGTGCGTGAGACATAAAATGTAACAAGTTTATTATTATTAACCAGAAAAAAAAAAGTCCAATTTTTAAAAGAAGTATACGCATGCATTGCCGGGACAACACATAGCGTTTTCCATTGTGGTGTGCCCGCATTTGTGTTTGTCGGGTGTACCCCATCAGCTCTGCCAGATTATCGAGGGGTTTTTGGAGTTATGTGCGTATCGCCACAATCCTGCGCTGGGTGGCGAACAGACTAGCGTCCCTTTTAGGACCCCATCAGCTCTGCCAGGTTATCGAGAGGCTCTTGGAGTTATGTGCGTATCGCCACAATCCTGCGCTGGGTGGTGAACAGACCAGAATCGAGAGGTTTTTGGAGTTATGTGCGCATCGCCACAATCCTGCGCTGGGTGATGAACAGACCAGCGTCCCTTTTAGGAACTCTTGTATGGGATGGCAGGACGGCGCCAGTCGCCCGTCACTTCCACACCCCCCTAGGGGCAGGGGAGGCGCTGGCTTTCCGTGCATCCCCATCAGCTCTGCCAGGTTATCAAGAGGCCTTTGGAGTTTGTTATGTGCGTATCGCCACAATCCTGCGCCGGGTGGTGAACAAACCAGCGTCCCTTTTAGGAACTCGTATGGGATGGCAGGACGGCGCCAGTCGCCCGTCACTTCCCACACCTTCCTAGGAGCAGGGGAGGCCTTGGCCTTCCCTACATCCCCACAGTGGCTCGAGCACTCGCGTCAAGGCTGGTAGAGAGGCTATTAGCTGACGAGTCCTACCCTGGTCGCTCGCTCATCCTGTACTGGATGAGCACGGCGCGTCGGGTGACTCTCGATGCAGACCTGTCAGATGTTAATGTAGGCGACCTACCAGCCATACGCCTCAGCGAACTAGTAGCTGTTCGCAGGCTTTCAGCTGATGAGCAACCAGAGACTGCTGTACCCAAATGGCGAGCGTGTGCAGCCTGTCGTCTGCCAAATGATGTGCGAGAGTTTGACTGCCTTCGGCGCTGCGGCGTCCTCCCCACGCGACGGCGCCTTGCCAGATAGGGTGCTGAACCCAATGACCAGTGTGCCAACTGCGGTGCTTCCAAGAGCTTCTGTGTAAATAGACATCTGTGCAAATAAACCTCGTAACAATATGTATAGGTTTACTTTTAAATGAATTTGGTTAGCATGAAGGTACTGCGACAAATTCTGAAGACACAGGTTTGTGGTTACGCAAATGAACGTAACATTATCAGAAGAAAACATTTGTATATTCCGCATAATAATAATCATAATTGGTTCACAGGAAGGGAAAGGCGCAGTAACTGGCACACTTCCTCTGTGGACACCCGACCCGGGCCGTAAGAGAAGGGAGCAGGATTGCGGCGTGCGTCTTTTTCTCCCTCTTTTTCTTTCTTCTCTACTTTCTCTCTGCTGTCTGCACGAGGAAGTGCACGTTAAAGATCCCCAGGTGGTCGGAATTACTCCGTACCCCTTCACTACGGCTCCTCTTTCTCTCTTTCAACTTTCACTCCAACCGTCCTCCCTTCCTTTACGGCGCGGTTGAGGTGTCCACAGAAGACAAGTGAGACAGCGCGCCTTTCCCTTCCTATAAATCAATCAATCAGGCAGCGGAGGTGGCCCAGATACAGGGCCAGCAGCAGGTCCGTGCATTTTCTTTTTCTTCTTCCGACAGCCACAACAACAGCAAACTGACATCACGCAGCACACAGACATTTCTTCGTTTCGCCTCCATGGAAACGCAGCCGCTGGCGGCTGGGATTAAATCCGGGTACTCCGGCACAGTAGTCGGGCTGCTAACTACTGCACCACCACGGCGGGGCACACAATAAACATAGAAACCAGCATTTCGTCTGATATCAACGGAGATATCGCTGGACATTCAGTTCGGTGGTATCGAACCTCTCTATCCTTTTCAGCAAGTTTGAGTCCAGGTTGCCTGTCCCAAATGAGCATTTACTTATAACACTTTTAGGCATTGGTGGGATTGCAGTGAGATGACCACTTGTTTGGCTGCCTCCACCCAAAAACTTACCTCGCTTTGCTGGAAGGCTAAAATTAACGCTGAGAACTATCCGTGTTTTTGAACATGTCGATCGGATACGCGCTAAAGCCGCGTTCAGACTACGTGCGCAACGCACGTATCGTTCGTAAGGATCGTAAGCGTAAGCGCAAAAAACGTAACGTGTCTGTTCAGACTGCTGTCGTATTGAGCGTAAAATGCGCAACGTACGCAGCAAGCGTGGGCGTAAATGTCGGAGGACCCGCGACTTTTACGACTATTACAGATACGTCTGTTACGCGCGACCAATGCGCACAGCCGTTTCGGTTTTCCCTTTCCGGTCACGGGGCTTCCGGTCCTTTCAGATTTCGCGCGCAAACCACTAGTAGGCGACATCATCCAACGCTCCTACTCTGCTGCAGTGTCTCGGCTCGCCGGTGTTATTGGTGTTTTGTCGGTGATTGTGTCTGTGTCGGTGATTGTGTCTGTCCGCAGCTTGATCATGTGCAGTGCGGAATCTTCGCTGTGGAATTATCAGCCTCTCATAAAAAAAGTTCGGCAGAGGCCGGCTCTCTACTGTCTCTACTACGAGTAGCTGAAATCGCACAGAGAGAAGTGCAAAACGATGCCTGGCTGCAAATTGCCAGTGCGCTGAGTCAAAGTAGTAAGTGGTTTATCAATCCGTTTTTTCATGCGCGAACAAGCTCTCAACAAGCAAATGTTTCCTCTAGTTTAGAAAAGTGAGGTTATGGAGGCGGGGGATACCCGCTTCATCCCCGTGCATTCTCGCAGCCCATCGGCTCCGTTGACAAGTGAGGAAACAGTTGGCCTGCAGCGAAAGGCCGATGCGGGGAGACGTTGCGGTCGGGCCGCAGAACGGAGCTGGTGCGGACTCGTCGAAGTTTGAAAGAAGCTCACCGTAAAAGAGAAAAAGAAAACAGCATTTTCTGAGGGGGGACGAGGTTCCGCGGACGTTTCCGAGTCTGCCGCGCGCCCCGGCTCATTGTTTGGAGTCAGTAGTACGGCCGTCACCGCCCCGGCCCGTCTCCAAGATCGCTCCGGGGCACTGGTAAAATCGCAAGCAGGGATGCAGGCGGACCGTACGCCTGTTTTGGTGCGAGAGAGTGCGATCACGGGACACCGAGCAGGAGTGCGCAGTACGTCGACAGTGAGAGCGGGCGCGTGAAATGTGCGAAGGAGTGAGCGGTGCGTCAACACGGTGAGCGGACGTTTGAAAACTGTGTGCGAACGTGCGTGTGTGAAACGAAGTGTATTTATAATCGAGTTGTTAATTGTTAATATACCCATTGTTCTTTTTCGTATTTTATTTGTGTGTCCAGTCTTTTCTTTCACATCTCATTTTGAGCTTGAAGAGCCCAGACCTCCGCTATCAGCCGCTTGCTAACCAGCGCCATGTTGAGAGCGCTGGTTGGCCGGTCGTAAAGAACGCATCTTACCGAACGGCCCAGTGTGAACATGCGCGGTCGCAAGCTACGTAAACGGGAGTTCCAGCCACTATGCGCACTGCGATAAATACGATACTTACGACGGATGCGCACGTAGTCTGAACGCGGCTTAACGTTACTTACGCATTTCAACCTTGAATCCTAGTTCGCAGATGTTGCTGTCCGGCGCAACCCTTTTGAACACCTTGTGTTCAGTGTGGTTCTGTTGTTGTTGTGGCTGTAGGAAGAAGGAAAAGAAAATGCACGGGCCATTCTACTGGCTCTGTACGCATTTCAACCTTAAATCCTAGTTCTCAAATGTTGCTGTCCGGCGCAACCCTTTTGAACACCTTGTGCTCAGTGTGGTTCTGTTGTTGTTGTGGCTGTAGGAAGAAGGAAAAGAAAATGCACGGGCCATTCTACTGGCTCTGTAGCTGAGCCACCTCCGCTGCCTCGTGCAGACAGAAGAGACAATAGAGAAGGAAGAGCGAGAGAAAGACGCCCGCCGCAACAACAGCCGTCATGCACCACCGAAGCAGTGGCGGGTGCAATGACGGCCTACAACAGATAAAAATTCTGTGGCAGGCTAGCCCCCGCCGCTAGCGGGGTTGACCTACCTGTCCCGGCCCCATCAGTGGAGTGGTTCTGTTTGTGATGTGGCGTCGCAGGTACCTCGCTGAGGCGCGCCGAACTCCCGCCCGAGCAATGTATCCGGTCTTGCAGAGGCTGCGCCTCGTCGTCTAGAAGTATATGTCTGGACAGTTAGAAACTGACGGCGAGACGCGGTTTCTGCGGTGCTGGCGCACGCGCTTCTATGTTGTACGAGGCAGCAGACTTGAGATGCCTGTCGTCCTTTATTAACCTCTCCTCGTTTATGCTATTTTAACGCGGTAGCGTTAAGGAGCTCGTGTCGCACAAAAGACGGTGTCGTCGGCGTCGGCGGCGTTGGCCGTGAGCGATAAATCCTGGCATGCACTTCATACATAAAAAGCAACTTCCAAGATGGGCTGGGTGGGAATCGAACCAGGGTCTCCGGAGTGTGAGACGGAGACGCTACCACTCAGCCACGAGTTCGATGCTTGAAAGCGGTACAAAAGCGCTTCTAGTGAATGCGGTGTTGCCTTAGAAACGTGTCGTAGAACGTTATACTGCGGTGTATATCGGTAATTATGAGCATGTTACTTACAGAAGTCGCAGTTACACGAGTAGCGAAGTACGTTTCTGCTACATTTCTTCTGCGCTCTGCGCACATGCAGAGCCATCTTGCAGCAAACACAGAAGAACCCCTCCTCGCAATGTGCGGCGCTGCCCCGACACGTGGCGCGCCACTCACCCCTGACGTTCCGCCGTTCACCCTCACGGGTTGTAGAATCAAGCGTCTTTCCTTTCTTTAGATCACTATCTTCGCTCACCCGCTTCTCCCCTTCGGGCCGCGCGGGTACCGGTGCGAGGATGCCCCAATACCCTTGCGTTTAATAAGTTTTCTCGCCCTCTCCCCTTCCAACATCCAGCTTGCGTCACTCGAACAGTGGTGTTTAGGCGACGCGGCTCCTCTTTCCGCTCACAGCGCGATTGCTAGGTGCAGCGTTTGATGCCGGACGCCTCTGACGTGATCGCTGCGCCGTAGCGCTTCTGCTGGGAAAGCGTCCCCTGCGATGTGTGCCGAGCTGCTTCCGAGGAATCATGCTTCTGCGTGGTGCTCCCAAGCGAGATAGAGGACGACCCCATCAAGGCGTCAGCCCCATGATCGCGTCCGCCTTCATGGCGCGTCGCTGCCCGGCTTTCTCCCTCCGAGACACCGAGTGCACTTAGAAGTGTTGGGTATGAAAACTATGTCTTTGTGTGACTCAAGAGCATACCGAGCGAATGAGTGGGCGGTGCGAACGAGGTGCAATAACGCTATAGCGTTCCACTCTTGAAGGCGAAGCTTAAGCGTCCTCCAAATTTTTCTTTTCTTTCTTCCTACAGCCACAACAACAACAACAACTGCTAGGCACACACGGGGGTGAGATGCCTGCTGAAGACAGGGCTGCCCGTTGGAATGAGAAGCGAAAGCTGCGGCGTGCTACAGAGACCGATGAAGAGCGTGAAGAACGTCTAGCCAAGCGGCGTGCTCAATATACGGCTCGGCGACAACGTTCTACAACAACTGAAGAAGAAAACAAATTGCGTGATTCGGTTTTGAACAGTTTCTGTAAGGGCCGCTTTATGGGCTTCGGTGGTGTAATTGAGGGACCACCGTGGCGGTGATATGGCTCGAAGGGTATACATGACGTGACCTCACAACCATGCCTAGTGAAGACGAAACGACCGTTGCTGCATGTCAAGCCAGCTCGACATGGGTAGTTTAAGGGGAGGCTTTCCCATATGACCGTGTTGTTGCCGAAAAATTCATAATCGTTGATCCCTTCAGCACGTCGATGTCCTAAGAGCTCTTGGTACGCGTACATATTTGCGTAATAGTAATCGATCAACGTTGGCCCGGGGTTCGTCATGTTCGTTGTGTGTCGGTAACGCAGTTATACTACAGTATTTTCGAGATGAACGAGTCATGATATTGCCGAGTTTAACCAAGGGAAACCGTGTATTTGCGAGTTTAACCAAGGAAAACCGTGTATTTCCGAGTTTAACCAAGGAAAAACCGTGCATTTCCAAGCCTAGCCACCAATATGCTTCGCATCTGACTAGTCTTAACCTTAGCTAAGCCTCAGCATTTTTTTTTCGAATGAGTAGTTGCGAGAACAATGTGGCGGCTCGCATATAGGATGTTTAACGCCAGCATGAATCCCGGCGTCAGGCGCCGCCGCAACCCTTTTGAACACCTTGTGTTCACTGTGGTTCTGTTTGTGTTGTGGCGTCGCACGTGCCTGGCTACCCAGCCCTGCAGAGGCTGAGCCTCGTCGTCTGGAGGTATCTGTCTGGACAGTAAGAAACTCACGGCGCGACGCGGTTTCTGCGGCGCTGACACACACGCTTCTATGTTGTACGAGGCAGCAGACTTGAGATGCCTGTCGTCCTTTCTTAGAACCCTCCTCATTTATACTGTTTTCCCCTCTCTGGGGAATCATGTTATTTTTAGTTTAACATGCATGTGTAACCTACAGTGCTTTGTATAGTGCTTTGTTTTGTGAGTAATGTGCGTTTTTGTATGTGTGTGTGTGTGTGTGTGTGTGTGTGTGTGTGTGTGTGTGTGTGTGTGTGTGTGTGTGTGTGTGTGTGTGTGTGTGTGTGTGTGTGTGTGTGTGTGTGTGTGTGTGTGTGTGTGTGTGTGTGTGTGTGTGTGTGTGTGTGTGTGTGTGTGTGTGTGTGTGTGTGTGTGTGTGTGTGTGTGTGTGTGTGTGTGTGTGTGTGTGTGTGTGTGTGTGTGTGTGTGTGTGTGTGTGTGTGTGTGTGTGTGTGTGTGTGTGTGTGTGTGTGTGTGTGTGTGTGTGTGTGTGTGTGTGTGTGTGTGTGTGTGTGTGTGTGTGTGTGTGTGTGTGTGTGTGTGTGTGTGTGTGTGTGTGTGTGTGTGTGTGTGTGTGTGTGTGTGTGTGTGTGTGTGTGTGTGTGTGTGTGTGTGTGTGTGTGTGTGTGTGTGTGTGTGTGTGTGTGTGTGTGTGTGTGTGTGTGTGTGTGTGTGTGTGTGTGTGTGTGTGTGTGTGTGTGTGTGTGTGTGTGTGTGTGTGTGTGTGTGTGTGTGTGTGTGTGTGTGTGTGTGTGTGTGTGTGTGTGTGTGTGTGTGTGTGTGTGTGTGTGTGTGTCCAATATATTCTCTTTTTGTGTAGTTACGATGCGACGGCTCGCAAATAGGATGTTGAACCTCTGCATCAAACTAGGCGCCGGCGCAATTCCTTTGAACACCTTGTCTTCACAGTGGTTATGTTTGTGTTGTGGCGTCGCAGTGTCCTCGCTGGGGCGCGCCGAACTCCCTCCCGCGCAATGTACCCGGCAGAGGCTGCGCCTCCTCATCTGGAAGTATCTGTCTGGGCAGCTAGAACCAGACGGCGAGGCGCGGTTTCTGCGGCGCTGGCACACGCGCTTCTATGTTGTACGAGGCAGCCGACTTGAGATGCCTGTCATCCTTTAGTAGAACCCACCCCCCTTCTATTGTTTTCCCCTCTCTGGTGAGTTTTAAAGCAGTAGCGTTAAGCGCCCCGTGTCACAGAAATGTCGGTGTCGTCGTCGGCGGCCGCCGGCCCGCGTCGTCCGGCGTTGGCCGTGAGCGAAAAATCCCAGAAGCATTAATAAATAAAAACGAGTAGGAAAAATCGCCGACCTAATGAATCGAACGAGGGCCTCCGATGTGCGAGACGAGCACGCTAACCACTCTGCAACGCCAGCTAGATGGTTTGAAATGGACAAAGGCACGTCAAATAATTGCGGTGTTGTTTCAGAATTGTCCCTTAAAGAAGTGTATTGTGGCGTATAATAATTTTAACAGCATGTAAATTACAGAATTACAGAACAGGCAGTTAAGCGAGTGGCAAATTTCTTTTCCGCTGTACTTCCTCTTCGCCATGGCGTGCACGTAGCGCCATCATGTGTGTGGCGCACAGAATAAGATAGACAGGGCATGGCCTCCAAGATCTCCATCGCTCCGGCTCGGATCGGCAACGATGTTGCCGACGAACTACGACTGCAAGTTGAGGCCCGCGCGTTTCGGCAAGGTGGCTGGCAGCGCTTCTACGTCCCGGAAGGATTAATAAATTAAAATGAGTATAGCAAGTTGCTGTATGTAGGAATTCGAAACAGAGCATCCCTTCCCAGTGCACGCCTCCGCCGCATTGTAAACGAAGGAACGCTTGTACGCGCGAACTGGAGCCGAGTGAGTGAGTGAGTGAAAAACTTTATGAAGTATATTTAAGGGAGGGGGATGTGTAGGTGGGGTCCCTAGTCCGGGACTCCAGCGGCTGCCGCTGCTACCCGCGCACGTGTCACGAGGGCCCGTTGGGCCTCTAGTCCAGAGCTGGATAGGGCAGCCTCCCACCCCTCAATTGTTGGCACTGCATTAGGATCAACTGGAGGATTGTGTGGGCAGGTCCACACCATGTGGTGCAGGCCTCCCTTTTCCCCGCAATATTTGCATTTGGGGTCGCAGAACCCGGGGTGTATTGTGTTTAAACGGGCTGGTGTGTTATATGTACCTATCTGTAGGCGTCGCCATCTAACTTCCTCCGCTTTGGAGAGCCCCTTGGCTGGGGGTGGATATTTTCTGCGAGAGAGTCTGCAGTGCTGTAACCTCTCCGCATACGTCGCCAGAGGGCCGGGATAGGGCGGTGTGGAGGATGGAGGGGTCGAGTCCCGGGGGAGGAGAGCTCGGGCAGCGGCATGGGCGCACTCGTTCCCTTCCACGCCTTGATGTCCCGGTGTCCATACGAGGCATTTGTCTTGTTCGGGGTGTCCATAATTTTTCAATATTCTGGCAGCCTGGGGACATATTCGCCTTTTGATGTAGTTGCGGTAGGCAGCCATAGAGTCTGTTATTATGTAGGCGCAGGTGGTATGCGTGGCGGCTAAAGCAATGGCCACCTCCTCCGCCATTTCTATATTGTGATCGCAGATGGTGAGGGCATCAACCAGTTGTTGTTGGTGAATCACAACCGCTACCGTGTACCCCGCTTCTGACTTTGCTGCGTCTACGTAGTAGGATTCAGTCTCCGTCCGGTACTTTTCCTGGATGTATTTGGCCCGCGTCTTCCGGCGCCCTTGGTGGAACAGAGGATGCATATTGCGGGGTAGGGGATTGGCTATGAACGAGTCTGACCACCCGGGCGGTATAGCCTGTTTTTGTACGAGACCTTGCGGGCTAGTCAGGAAGGTTTTCTCGCAGAGGCCGCTAGGAGAAGCGATGACGTCACCGATAGGGCATGAAGCGTCGGAACATGAGCTCGCTCTTGAGAGACGTGTAATGAAAGCGGTTGCGTCTACCAGTGCCGGGCGCACTACTGTGTCCCTTGTGCTATCGCGTTTCATTCATAAAGGCGAAGCTTAAGCGTCCTCCAAATTTTTTGTGTTATTATGTATTCACCTTATACTGTTTTGTATAGTGCTTTGGTCTGTGAGTAATGTGCGTTTTAGAGTGCAGCTCTTTGGCGTAAAAATAATATTAATAATTGGTTCACAAGAAGGGAAAGGCGCCGTATCTGTCACACTTGTGTCTGTGGGCACCTGAACTGCCCCACAAGGGAAGGGAGGAAGGTGGGAGTTAAAGTGGAAAGAGAGAAATAGGAGCCATAGTGGAGGGCTACAAAGTATTTTCGACCACCTGGGGATCTTTAACGTGCGCTGACATCGCGCAACACACGGACGCCTCTTCGTTTCGCCTCCATCGAAACGCAGCGCCGAGGTCGGGTTCGAATCCGGGTATTCCGGATAGTGGTCGGACGTGATACCACCATACCACCCCGGTGGGGAGCTCTTGGCGCCCGTTCCTGGATTTAGCGTCGTCATCGGCGTTGGCGTCGGCCGCGTCGGCCTCGTAACCAGCTCCGCCCCCTTTCATCCCCCAGTTGATCGATTGATTGATTGATTTATAGGAAGGGAAATGCACGAAAAACCAGATGCATGCGATAAGGAACAAGGCGGGCAACGTCACACTGATAGGGACAAGATAGTCAAAGTAGCCAAGAAGTTCTATACAGATCTCTACAGTGCCAAAGTAGTCAAGACCGTAAATGAGATTGGCGGCAGGGAAAACAGTCAGACGTTCCACCAGTGACGAAGGACGAGGTCAAGAAAGCACTACAAACTATGAAAAGGAGGAAATCAGCTGGAGAGGATCAGATAACTAAAGATTTGCTGAAGGAGAGGGGAGATATCGTGCTAGAAAAACTGGCCACCCTGTATACGCAGTGCCTGGTGTTATCGACGGTACCGGAACCATGGAAGAATGCAAACATTATCCTCATTCATAAGAAAGGGGACTCTAAGGACCTTAAAAAAACAGACCAATCAGCTTACTGTCTGATACGTATAAGGTATTTACTAAGGTAATCGCTAATAGAATCAGGACAACCTTAGACTGCAATAGAGCAAAGGATCAAGCAGGGTTTCAGAAACGGTACTCTACTATCGCTCATATCCATACCATCAATCAGGTGATAGAAAAATTCTCGGAATATAACCAGCCCTTATAATAGCATTCATTGATTACGAAAAAGCATTTGACTCAGTTGGAACCTTAGCAGTGATGCAGGCATTGCGAAATCAGGGGGTAGATGAGCCATACGTGAAGGTGCTGGAAGACATATAAAGTGGCTGCGCAGCAACCATAGTTCTGCATAAAGAAAGTAACAAAATTTCCATAAAGAAAGGTGTTAGGCAAGGAGACACAATCTCCCCGGTACTATTCACAGCTTGCTTAGAGAAAGTATTCTTTCAGAGACTTGGAATGGGAGCAGTTAGGGATAAGGTTAGATGGAGAATACCTCAGTAATCTGCGATTTGCTGATGACATTGCCTTGCTACGCAACTCGGGGGATGAACTGCAAATAATGACTGATGACCTAGATAGGAAAAGTAGAAAGGTAGGCTTGAAAATCAATATGCAGAAGACTAAGGTAATGTTCAACAACCTCGGGAAGGAACAGCAGTTTGCATTAGGTAGCGAAGTACTGGAAGTAGTAGGCGAATATGTCTACTTAGGACAGGTAGTAATCGCAGATCCGGACCATGAAAAAGAAATAACAAGAAGAATAAGATTGGGATGGAGCGCATTTGGCAAGCACTCGCAGATTATGACTAGCAGCTTAACGGCATCGCTCAAGAGGAAAGTATGCAACAGTTGCATCTTGTCTGTACTTACCTATGGGGCTGAAACGTGGAGGCTAACCAAGAGAGTTCTACTTAAGTTGAGGACAACCCAGAGGGCTATGGAACGAAAAACGGTAGGGGTAACATTAAGAGATAGAAAGCGTGCAGAGTGGTTCAGAGAAATAACTCAAGTTACCGACATTCTAGTGGAAATTAAGAATAAGAAATGGACATAGGCAGGACATGTAGTGCGAAGAGAGGATAACCGATGGTCGCTGAGGGTAACAAACTGGATTCCAAGGGAAGGAACGCGTAGCAGGGGGCGGCAGAAAGTTAGGTGGGCGGGTGAGATTAAAAAGTTCGCAGGGGTCAAGTGGATGCAGCTAGCACAGAGCCGGGTTAAGTGGAGAAATATGGGAGAGGCCTTCGCCCTGCAGTGTGTATAATCAGGCTGATGATGATGATTATGATGATGACGATGAAATGCACGGTAACTGTCTCAGTTGTTTTCTTGGACACCCCAACCGGTGCGGTACTCTGTAGAGTATTTAGCGACGGTACCGCCTAAGCGGCTGTACAAGGATCTTATTTCACAATTGTTCCCAGCTCCATTGTACAGAACCTTATACTGTGAAGGCCCAGGAAAGACGTGCTCAAGCGAGTTAAAAACATAACTGTTGCAGCGGGCGTAAAAACTTTCTTTTTTAAATTGCATACCGGAACCCTCCCAGTCAAAACATGGATGGAAGAAAAGGGCCTTTTTGTACCTTGGGGCTCAAACTGTCTACTATGTAGGAAACCTGAAACAGTTGAGCACGTGTTCCTGGATTGTTGGGATGCGGTGTTTTACTGGGATTTGTTACAAAGGACACTTAAAAAAGACCTGCCATTGACGCCACGTGGAATTCGGTACTTGACAACAGTTAATGATGATTTTAAGTATGACCTCATCATGCTATAGGGCCTTCACAGTATATGGAGGAGTAGGATGGCTTATAGACACTGCGATGTCGATGCACGATCTGTATGTGATTATTTTGTTGAACAAGTGATTAACTAAAAGAAATTTTAAGGCAGCAAGACGCTGCGGAGGAGGTCTTGAGTCTGATGGGCGAACTTGTGCTAATGAACGTCCATTAGACACGGTTGTCATCCAAGGGGCGTGGCAACCACGATCGTTTAGGATGTATTTGTACCAATTCATGCAATAAAGAAAAAAGAACGGGGTGGTGCAGTGGTAAGACGCCCGAATACTGTGCCGGAGTACCCGGGTTCGAACCCGACCTCGGCGGCTGCGCCTCGATAGAGGCAAAACGAAGAGGCGTCCGAGTGCTGTGCAATGTCAGCGTTGTTTTTGGCTGCAGAAAGAAGGAAACGAAAATGCACGGGCCTGCTACTGGCTCTGTAGCTGAGCCACCTCCGCTGCCTCGTGCAGGCAGAAGAGCACATAGAAAAGAAAGAAAAGGAAGAGGGAAAGAAAGACGCGCGCCTCAACAAAAGCAGTCGTCCACCACCGAAGCGGTGACGGGTGCAATGACGGCCTACAACAGATAAAAATTCGGCGGCAGGCTAGCCCCCGTCGCAAGCGCCGGTGACTTACCTGCCCCAGCCCCAGCCGATGTCAGCGCACGTTAAAGATCCCCAGGTGGTCGAAATTACTCCGTAGCCTTTCACTTCGGCTCCTCTTTCTCTTTCCACTTTCACTAAAAAAATTCACTCGGACTAGGCGGCACCGCACGGCGCACGATGCCTGACTTCGTGTTTTGCATCGTACAGGTGTTCCTGTGGCTGCAGGGACCCGCTGACGGCCGTTCCTTGGCACCGACCGACTACGCACCTCATTCATGCGCAGTGGCTTCAACAACAATCTGTCTACAGGATCATGCCCCAAATGCTGAGGCACCTACATCCTCATAGAAAGCTCCGCCGCACGTGGATTCCGGCGCTGATCTGCTCAGGCTTGATTCCCCGTTCTACGCACGACCCAGAAGAATCACGTCAGAAGGGCTTAAAAGAGCGGGGCGCTGGAGCGCGACCTTCAGTGGACTCGGCGGCATCGCACGGCGCACGATGCCTGACTTCGTGTTTTGCATCGTACAGGTGTTCCTGTGGCTGCAGGGACCCGCTGACGGCCGTTCCTTGGCACCGACCGACTACGCACCTCATTCATGCGCAGTGGCTTCAACAACAATCTGTCTACAGGATCATGCCCCAAATGCTGAGGCACCTACATCCTTATAGAAAACTCCGCCGCACGTGGATTCCGGCGCTGATCTGCTCAGGCTTGATTCCCCGTTCTACGCACAACCCAGAAGAATCACGTCATCAGAAGGGCTTAAAAGAGCGGGGCGCTGGAGCGCGACCTTCAGTGGACTCGGCGGCATCGCACGGCGCACGATGCCTGACTTCGTGTTTTGCATCGTACAGGTGTTCCTGTGGCTGCAGGGACCCGCTGACGGCCGTTCCTTGGCACCGACCGACTACGCACCTCATTCATGCGCAGTGGCTTCAACAACAATCTGTCTACAGGATCATGCCCCAAATGCTGAGGCACCTACATCCTCATAGAAAGCTCCGCCGCACGTGGATTCCGGCGCTGATCTGCTCAGGCTTGATTCCCAGTTCTACGCACGACCCAGAAGAATCACGTCATCAGAAGGGCTTAAAAGAGCGGGGCGCTGGAGCGCGACCTTCAGTGGACTCGGCGGCATCGCACGGCGCACGATGCCTGACTTCGTGTTTTGCATCGTACAGGTGTTCCTGTGGCTGCAGGGACCCGCTGACGGCCGTTCCTTGGCACCGACCGACTACGCACCTCATTCATGCGCAGTGGCTTCAACAACAATCTGTCTACAGGATCATGCCCCAAATGCTGAGGCACCTACATCCTCATAGAAAGCTCCGCCGCACGTGGATTCCGGCGCTGATCTGCTCAGGCTTGATTCCCCGTTCTGCGCACGACCCAGAAGAATCACGTCATCAGAAGGGCTTAAAAAAGCGGGGCGCTGGAGCGCGACCTTCAGTGGACTCAGCGGCACCGCACGGCGCACGATGCCTGACTTCGTGTTTTGCATCGTACAGGTGTTCCTGTGGCTGCAGGGACCCGCTGACGGCCGTTCCTTGGCACTGACCGACTACGCATCTCATTCATGCGCAGTGGCTTCAACAACAATCTGTCTACAGGATCATGCCCCAAGTGCTGAGGCACCTACATCCTCATAGAAAGCTCCGCCGCACGTGGATTCCGGCGCTGATCTGCTCAGGCTTGATTCCCCGTTCTGCGCACGACCCAGAAGAATCACGTCATCAGAAGGGCTTAAAAAAGCGGGGCGCTGGAGCGCGACCTCCAGTGGACTCAGCGGCACCGCACGGCGCACGATGCCTGACTTCGTGTTTTGCATCGTACAGGTGTTCCTGTGGCTGCAGGGACCCGCTGACGGCCGTTCCTTGGCACTGACCGACTACGCATCTCATTCATGCGCAGTGGCTTCAACAACAATCTGTCTACAGGATCATACCCCAAATGTTGAGGCACCTACATCCTCATAGAAAGCTCCGCCGCACGTGGATTCCGGCGCTGATCTGCTCAGGCTTGATTCCCCGTTCTGCGCACGACCCAGAAGAATCACGTCATCAGAAGGGCTTAAAGGAGCGGGGCGCTGGAGCGCGCCCTTCAGTGGACTCGGCGGCACCGCACGGCGCACGATGCCTGACTTCGTGTTTTGCATCGTACAGGTGTTCCTGTGGCTGCAGGGACCCGCTGACGGCCGTTCCTTGGCACCGACCGACTACGCATCTCATTCATGCGCAGTGGCTTCAACAACAATCTGTCTACAGGATCATGCCCCAAGTGCTGAGGCACCTACATCCTCATAGAAAGCTCTGCCGCACGTGGATTCCGGCGCTGATCTGCTCAGGCTTGATTCCCCGTTCTGCGCACGACCCAGAAGAATCACGTCATCAGAAGGGCTTAAAAGAGCGGGGCGCTGGAGCGCGGCCTTCAGTGGACTCGGCGGCACCGCACGGCGCACGGTGCCTGACTTCGTGTTTTGCATCGTACAGGTTGGTGACAAACAATCTTGTACTAGCTCTCTTAGAAGTAACTGTGTTACCTTATTGGTGCTGCCGAGTCCACGCTGCTTGCTCCAGTGCTGTGTGACGCATCTCACGTTGTTTTCTTGTTGCTAAAAGTCAGTGGTTATGGTGACGTCGAAGAAAATCCAGGGCCTGATGAAGATAAACTGGATATGATTTTAAACATTGTCACCGAAATTAAGTCTAAACAGGACCAATTACAAGTATGTTTACAGAGTGTTCAAGCAATTCTCACGGAAATAGAGACAAACATTTCTTCACTCCAGCTCTGTAGTGAAAAGGTTACAAAATGCGAGGAAGTAATTGACACTATGGCTAAGGAGATTACTCGCCTGAGTAGTAAAATAGAAGACTTGGAAAACGGAAGTCGTCGAAATAATCTAATCATATACGGCCTTAGTAAGGGTGAGAACGAAACTACGGCGGTATTAGAAAAACGGGTGCGGCATGACATTTTTGAGGATATTCTTAAAGTGGAAGTACAATCTATTGAAAGGATACACCGGATCGGCAAGAAAGGTACTACACGCGAACGTCCAGTAATTCTTCATTTCTTCGATTTTTCTGAAAAAATGTCTGTTCTTCGAAACTGTTTCAAGTTGAAAGGAAAAAAACGTATCCATCTCTGAAGACTTCTCACCTGCAATACGGGCAACACGCCGGAAACTATGGCAATCGTGTCAAGAAAATCGGACAGGGGCGAGAAAGCGTCGTTAATATTTGATAAACTGAAGATAGGTAACGATCTTTACGCATGGGACAACATTGAAAGCAGGAGGACACTTGTCAAACGCGAAACGTGTGAGGCTGAAGACGAAGACTTTCATTCTAGATCGTGACAGACTACTTCAGTTCCGCTGTCTTTAATATGTTTCAATGCCAGGAGCACTGTCAATAAATCCACAGCATTGGAAGTAATTGTATTGACGTATAGCACTGATATAATTGTGATTACCGAAACCTGGTTACATCCTGAAATACACGATTCGGAACTGCTCCCAAACTCGTATTCTCTCATTCGATTTGACCGTGATAGTAGGGGAGGGGGCGTTGCTATTGCTATTAAGGAAGGCTTACCATTTAAAAAAGATCAGCGAATTCCAATCATGAGAGCATATGATGCAGTATCGATGTTAACGGAACGTCAGTGCTATTGGGCGGCATATACCGACGGCCGAACGCGTCAGTCGGCTATCTCGCTGAGCTCCACGATTTTTTGTGCCGTAAAGTTAAGGAACGTTCTAAGCTTATCTTAGTTGGTGATTTCAACCTAGCGGAGATTGACTGGGAAAATCTAACAATAGGTAGAAACGAGCACAGTAGTTGTGAAATGCTTTTGAATCTTATTAGTTTTTCCTTGGTCCAACTTGTTAAGGAACCAACGCGTATACAAGGGCAAGCTAGCTCCATTCTCGACCTTGCTCTCGTTTCCAAAACACTTAGCCCCAATATCAGTATCGACAATGGAATCTCGGATCATAAAATGGTACTACTCAATTTGATAACTTAAGCGCCAGCCCCGACCAAAGCTCCCGTGTATCCCGCATATCTGTTAAGGACTATCACAGGGCTGATGATGTCAGCATTATAGATTACATTGAAGTAATGCTAGACGGTATCTTGCACCCGAAATCTGAAAACGTGAACGACTTATGGTTGCAGCTAAAACGAATAGTGGCACATTGTGAAGAAAAATTTATCCCAACTATAAGAAAGCGAGTAAATAGAAAGACACCTTGGATTACGCGCAGCATTATTCACCTCAAAAGAAAGATACAAAGAATGCGTAAAAAGAAAACCAATTTGGCTATTTTAAGTGAGCTTTCTCAAACGCTTAGAGCTGAAATTTCTACGGCAAGGAACAACTTTTTCACGAATACGTTGACCAATTTTATAACACATGAGCCAAACAAGTTCTGGCGTTACATGGCAAAGCCGGGAGGATCAATCGATCACATGGAAATAGACGGAGCTGTTACATACGACGCATACAGTATCGCAAACGCCTTTAATCAATATTTTCAGTCTGTGTTCACTCGTGCCCCTGCCCCAGAATTCAGTCAAGCGGAATACCAATCGAGTATGCCTGGCATTGTTGTAACGGAATGTGGCATTCTTAATTTGTTGTTACAGCATGACGAAAAGAAATCGCCTGGGCCCGACGGCTTACCTAACGCTTTTCTAAAACGGTATGCGCAACAACTGTCTCCTCTCCTTCACAAAATCTTCTCCTTATCTATAGAAACAGCGTCCGTACCCATCGACTGGCTCTGCGCAAAGGTGGTCCCGATTTTCAAAAAAACTGGAAACAGACTTTGCGTAAACACATACAGACCCATATCACTCACTAGCTGTTGCTGCAAAGCACGGTTTCAGGAAGGGTTTGTCAACCGTTACTCAACTACTTGAGATTATAAACGACTTTGCGGCTTCCATTAACTCTGATCTGCAGGTAGATTCAGTGTTTATTGATTTTGCAAAGGCGTTTGACTCTGTTCCTCATAGTAAGTTAATTGAGAAGCTCAGTCTATTTGGTATTAATTCAAAAATAATTTCGTGGATCGTCACTTACCTCTCAGGCCGTTCGCAATGTCTAAATAAAAAAATGCTAAATCAGACACATTGGATGTTTGTTCAAGCGTTCCCCAGGGATCCGTATTAGGGCCTACACTTTTTCTTATCTACATCAATGATATTTTCTCCTGTGTAACTCAGAATGTTGCATTAAGGCTGTTTGCAGACGACTGCGTTGTATATACTACTGTTCGTTCACAAGATGACCAAAATAATCTAAACTTAACACTGAATAACATTGCCTCTTGGTGTGACACTTGGGGTATGAGAATAAATGTCAGCAAAGCATCATCTGTTACAATAACTAGGAAGAAGACTCCCATTTACTTCACTTATCTGTTATCAGGATCTGCTGTGACACGCAGTAAAGAAGTTAAGTACCTGGGAGTAACAATCACGGAAAAACTGAGTTGGGAATCTCATATCGACAACATATGCACAAAAGCATACCGACAACTTGGATTCATACGACGGAAATTATCAGCTGCACCCTCACATGTAAAACTAAACGCATATAAGACATTAGTACGACCCATTCTTAACAAAAAACTGGAAAGAATTCAAAACCTAGCACTCCGGTTTATGTATAACCGTTACTCACGTTAAGAAAGTGTGACACTTCTGCGTGAAAGCGCGGGCATTTTGACGTTGGAATGCCGGAGACAGACTGCGTGCATGAAATTTCTGTTCCTTCTATATAACAATTGCATCAACATAGATAAAGATTTGTACCTAAAGCCGCCTTATGATCGATCTAAAAGAATTTACCATGACATGTGTATAACACCGTTTTCTGCTAAATGTGACTTGTTCAAATTCTCATTTTTTCCCCGTTTCATAGAAACATGGAACAACCTGCCCCACCAGTTTATGAATAATGTGTCGCTTGATGCCTTTTCTGCCAGCGTTGAATCTTTTTTTCTAGAAATGTCATTGCCGTAGAGTTGTTTCACTGCGCTCTTTGTTGTTCACGAGTCTTAACGTAGCTTTTAAATATCCGCAACCTTGATGTGCTATTTACGGTGTACTCTGTATGCTTTCCCTGCTGCCTTGGAACACTATGCCTGCTATTTATACTTTTTTTCCACTCCTGTCAGAGCCTGAGAAAGGCTCACAGTATTGTAAAATAAATAAATAAAATAATAATATAAAATAAACTTGTCTCTACTGGCAATCGAACCTCCATCCCTTGAATTCGCAGCCAAGCGCTTCACCAACTGCACCACGCCCCGCATGTTGTTTTTTTTTTCAGCGTGGTACTTATTACATGCTTTTAAGTTCAGCGTAGAGCTATATACATTATTTACAGACTAATTAGCCTGTAGGCGAAAAGTCCAATTGAAACATACAACACAACACCGCATGTGCACAACTAGAATACAACTTAGCACAACTTCACTAAAATGGTGGCAAGGAAAGACAGCACATCAACAATGGCAGCCAGTCCGGTTGATAGTCACTATCTTCGTAAGTGCCTCTAAGCTGGTGTATCATCTGGCCGAAATGAGCATCGGGGGAGACTAGAGGCTCGGCATTCCGATCCAACATACGCGTTTTCCATGAGCTGTGCAGTCCAGGGAGGAAAATCATGTCAAAGGGTTCGTGGTCTTGTTCGGTAGTTATCAAGTAACGCACATGGTGGGAATTCAAAATAGTCTTTCTTCAATGTTCTTTGCAGAACGTCCCAAAATAATATTGCATATTTGCAGGCAATAAAACAGTGTTCGATGGTTTCAGGTGTATCACGCAATCGACAATTACCAGAAAAAACGAAAATATTTTTTTTTCTGAAGCCACACTTTAACAGGCAAAACCTCGCCATGAAATCTCAAGAAAAACGTTTTAGTAGGAGGCGAGATCGGCATTTTGCGCACCCTTTTTAACACATCATGCTCCATGCAATTAGAGTAGAGTGAACGATATAAGGGAGGCGGGAACAACATAGATATTAATTCTTGGTATACATTTTTCCGTGAAACAGAGAATAAGTATTCATAAGCGAAGCGAACTGCCAGAAAACGCACTGAATCGTAAACTGCTTTCATAAACCAAATAATAAGGGCCGATTGATAAAATTGAAAGAGACCACTAAGTTTGGCAGAAGGTTCACAAGGTTAGTTTGCAGGGATGGTCTGGTAATTGGATGGGAGCTATTACGGAAAAAGAAGAAACGAGCAACTGTCTGACATGTGTCAAACCTAGTCCGCCAGCAGAAACAGGCCTGAATAAGTTATCGCGCCGCATAGGATCAAAACTGGACGACCATATGAACGTCGCAAACGTTCGGTGAAAACTGTGGAGTAATTCCTCGCGCGATGGAGTACCTGTAAAACATAATAAAATTTTGTAGCGAGAGACATGTTACATGCCTGTGCTCGGCCAAAAATTGAAAGGTGGTGCGGAACAAAAGTCTGAGCATAGCTTCGGAGTGCCGTGACCCGCTCTTTCTAGAAACGCCCACTAAACTTGAATACATGAAGGGGAACTCCAAGGTATTGAGGGGGAACACGAGACCATTCAATTCAGCATAATGAGTCGGCATTGCTCCCCATGAACCGAACCACAGACCCGAACTTTTAGACTTATTCATTTGAGCGCCAGATATAATGCCAAACTGCTCAATTGTGGTTATAATTTTGTCAATGCTGGGTTTGTCTGTGCCGAAAAACGCCAAATCGTCGGCGTACGCAAGCACTTTGACTTCATTACTGAAGGCAACATAGCCATGGATACTGTGGTTTTGCAGTACACTCAAACAAAGTGACTCTAGGTAGAGGGCAAAGAGTATTGGTGACATAGGATAGCCTTGCTTCACGAATGATCGAATTAGCACAGGCTCTGAGAGGTGACCATTAACAATCAAGCTAGTGGAACAGTTGTAACAAAGTTGCACCCCTTTCAGTACAGTTGATCCAATATTTGCAGGCCCGAGAAGAGAAAATAGAAACGAATGCCGGACACGATCAAATGCCTTCGCAAGATCAATCTGGATAAGAGCAAGCTGCTCATAAAAGCCAGAGCAAGATTCAAGAATTGTACGTGCAATATGTGTGCTATTTTGTATGGAGCGTCCCCTCAAGCCACACTTCTGATGAAGGCCAATGAGAACCGTCATCGCATGTTGTAAGCGATTTGATAGTACTTTAGCAAAAACTTTGTAGTCCCCATTTGCCAACGTGACTGGCCTGTAGCCATCGACTGAGAGCAATTTTTCTTTATCCGTACTTTTTGGAATTACGACTGTGTGATTCCTAGTAAAAGACTGATGAAAGACCCCCACATCAAAACTTAAAGCGAAAACCTGCAGCAAGACAGGGCTCAGGAAAGGTTTAAACGTTTTGTAAAACTCGCATGATATGCCATCAGGGTGAGGTGTTTTAGAGAGGGGTAATTGGTCAATTGCGTGTTCTATTTCTTTCAACGTGAAAGGAAGATTGATAAGAGCACAGTCATCATCTGATAAAGGCGTTAGAAGAGCTTTGAAGTTAGCTAGTAGATCCGAATTAGAAGTAGCAGAAGCGTCACTGAACAGTGTCATGTAGTAGCTTGCAAACACAGAGATGATGTCACATGTTTTCGTTACTAGGGTGCCATTGGACATCATTACCGATATAAACTTGGCAGTAGAATAACAGTGCTCATCAAGTAGAGCTTGTCGCGTAGGGGTTTCAGAGTGCGAAGCACGATTTTTACGAGATCGAACTCGGGCACCCCTGTATCTTTCAGCGTCCTGTTTTTGTAGGTCACACTTTACACTATCAATTTCGTCTAAATATAATCCAGGTGTCTTACATTCTAATTCATAGAGGTTATACAAACTCTTATGCAACGTCCTCTTTTGAAATTTCCTGTAAAATGATCTAACAGACCCTGTTTCAATAGCTATCGCTCGCACCTCCTATTTAAACAGCTTCCATGCCACAAATATTGGCATGGCACCTGTCAAACACACTTGTAGTTGGGAGCGTATCCGAAAGGCAAACTCCTGATCATTTCTAAGTGAATAATTTAGCTTCAAAAGCTCCCATTGCGGCCTAAATTTTGAACAGCAAGTTCTCCCGAGCCGAGCAACCACCATACAATGATCTGAAAAGGAAACCGGTACAGTTACACACCACACATCACGGAAAATCAGCGTGGAAGAAACATAAATCCTGTCTAGGCGCGCGTGGGACCTCTCCTGGATATGCGTGAATAGTGTAGTTGCATGACATGAGGCCACTGTATCAATGAGTCCTGAGTCATCTATAACACGCGACAACACTTCAGCACTTCTTTCTGTGTACACTAGGCCCAGCACGATCATTCAGGTAACATACACAATTCAGGTAATATACAACATTCTTATCACAATTTAGAAGGTTAGCCATGGCTTCAAACATATCGACACGCCCAGCTGCACTATTGAACGCATAAATATTGATAAGTCTCCATGGCTTCCTGTGCAGCAAAAAATCACAGCTTATTAGCCGCCTTTCAGAGTCAGTATAGTAAGATAATGCAGAACAAGGGAGAGCCTTTCACAGAAACAGGAAGCAATCCACCGACAAACCAATAGCATGCGTCACAATAACATTGTAATCAGACAAAAAAGGTCCTAGTGCCCTCTCTGTATCCTGGTCACTCTCGATCTTCGTTTCCTGGACGGCGACAAAATCAAGCCGCCTGCTGCTGAAAAGTTGACGAAGTTGCACCTGCTTCTGGTGAGACCTAAGGCCTCTCACATGCAGCGTTGCAAACCACGGTGTAAGAATGCAAACACTAGCTCCTCAGGGGTCGCCATGGTGACTACATAAGTGCTAACTAAGCTTGCATTCGTCTCTCCGGAGACGGCGACGTCGCCTCCGGACCTCCACTGCGACTGTGGGAACGCGAACGTTGGCACTTCCCCTTGTGTTTTGACGTGCGCCGGCGGCGGCGATGCTTCACGCTTACCAGATCAACATCTTCACTCGCGTCAGATGCGCATTGTGCCCGGCGCTTATGACGATGCTCTTCAACTGGAGGGGCGGCCTCAGTTGCAGGTAGAGTGGCCTGACCTGCAAGTTCTTCCTCGGCATTGACCTCAGTGGCTGGAGTAAACGGGGCGGCATCTTTGGCGGGATTAGAACAGGTGGCAGGCTCCCTATCATGTGCCGGATTCGGCGCCTCATATCGAGGCAGCGTCTCACATTCCTTGGAGTCACGAGAAACAACCGTTGTATTAGCTGTGGAAGCCGTGTCCACAGTAGCGGCTGAAAGGACACCAGCCGCGTCATGCACTTCTGTGGCGTCCATAATATGCTCTTGTAGAGCGTCGTCCGGTGGCCGCACACGATGCCGCAGCTTGTCCGCATAGGTAACGACGCACTCTTCTGCGGTGTGATCGAAGCGTCGGCAGTCGTCGCAACGCGACGTACGGCAGTGCCTACGAATGTGGCCAACATGGTTGCATCGGAGGCATAGCGGTGGCCTGCCTGGTATTAAAACAAGGCTCTGTATACCACAAATAGTCAGTACATGTGGGATGCCGCCAACGCCGACTCCATCAGCGAGAGACATAACATCCCGGTTCAGCGTGCTCAAATTCCATTTCCACCACTTTCCAGTTTTCCATCACAATCGAAGTCACCTTCCCGTAGGCCTGTAGTGCCTCACGTATGAAGGCGTCTTCCAAGCGTTCGGGAAGCCACAGAAGCTTCAGTTTCACCACTTTTGGTTCTGGGTCCACGACGACACAATGGCGGTCCTTAACAACGAGATCACCGCAAGCCACCAATTTCTCTTTCGATTGTGCCGATTTGCAGGTGACCATCCATACATGAGACATTTGAAATTGGCCATTTGAACGAGTTTCATTGAGGTCCACAACATTCCGAATGGAGTCAGTAAAGTCTTGTGCCCGGTACGGGCGTCCGGCAAGGTCCGCATGCAAGAAAACGGAGTCAGCGACCAGCTTACCAGTTGGGAGACGGGGCAAAACAATCCGATATTCATTACTGTTGGTATTAGCCTGAGCAGTACCTCGGCCAGAGGCAGATTGAAGCCTTTGAGTGAACATCGAGAAACGCAACCGCTTGGAACAGCGTCTTCGTCTTTCTCCCCGGATCATGAAATGCTGCTCATAATTCCCCTTGTCTACCGTGAGGATGATAGCGGGATTCCGCGAGTGACAGTACTGCACCTTTCATTTCCTGTAAGCAAATTGTAGAACGCCGGTAAACTTTGATATGTTCTATGAAATGCTGGTTGCGTTCGTTGTTGCTGTTCTGGCTGTAGGAAGAAGGAGCAGAAAATGCACGGGCCTGCTACTGGATCTGTAGCTGAGCCACCTTCGCTGCCTCGTGCAGCCAGAAGAGAAAATAGAGATTTTTTAAAAAAAAGAAGAGGAAGAGAAAGGCGCGCCGGAAACAACAGTCGTCGTCCACCCCTGAAGCGGCAGGCCAGTCGTCGTTCCCGGGAGAGCTGGGTCAGCATTTTCCGGCCTATACAGTCTGTCAGACAGTCTCCTGCCTGGCGCATCCTCAAATTCCTTTTGCAGGTTGCCTCCAATCGTCAACTTGTCCTGGAAGCAGCCACCGCAAGATGCATTTCCTTTCAAGCCTCGACAGAGCAACTTGCCGACTTCCTTGCCAAGTCCGTCACCCCTCTACGTAAGCTGGACATCCAGTGGATAACCCCCCTGCACCCCTCCGGGCTACCCCTTCACCACCGGCAGCTTTAGAACAGACCATCTCCGCCCTCTGAAATAATCACATTGCCCCTCATGAACTTCAACGCGCCCTCAACCACTCGAAGAAGTCAGCTCCTGGCGCTGATGGACTAACACTCCAATGCTCCATAATCTGGACGACCTGCAGAAGACACGACTCCTCGCTATCTTCAATGACGCATTACAAAAACACGAAGTAAAATGAACAAAATAAACAAAATGAAACGAAACATGCAGCATGACTATGCGCTGTCAATCATTGTGCCGGAAGATTCCACTCTGCTATGGTACGTGGGAAAAAGGAAAATTTAAATGTGTCAGTTCGAGCAAAGTATGGAGTAAGTGCACTGGGATGATGATGACGTGTAGGGCGTGTAGTTAAAAAGCATACGTAGGGTGCAGGATCAAGCGCCAACTTGTTATTTATGAGCAGGGAAAGGAACTCTCGACGGATATTTTTTCTTCTTGCCTCCAGGGGCTGGATATTGTTAATATTCATTAGCGCAGATGGGGAAACAAACGACGAAAACTTGGAATAAATAAATCTTATGGCTTTTCTTTGAATTCTTTCAGGTTTTTTAACATCGGTTTTAGTATAAGTTTCCCACACTACGCATGCATACTCGAGCTTAGGCCTGATTAATGAATTATGGGCGAGTAATTTAACTGCAGCGGGAGCTTTGGAAAGTTTTTTTCGCAGAAAACATAGCTTGCGAAATGCGGACGAGCAGATATTCGTAACATGTGAATTCCAGGACAGGTTGTTAGTTAATGTAATACCTAGGTATTTAAAACTGTATACTTCGTGTAATGGTGATTTCCCAAGGTGATACCTCTGAAGAAATATATTTTTTTACGTGTCACGCGAAGGAAATTGGTCTTTTCTTTATTTATGACCATGCCCCATTTCTGGCACCATGCAAGGACGTTAGAGAAATCTAAAGATCAATTTGGTGATTATAACATCTAATATTCCGGTACAGCACACAGTCATCTGCAAACAAACGAATCTCCACGCCAGGAACAACTGTTTCAACAGTATCATTAATGTAAATAAGAAATAATAAAGGCCCGAGTACACTCCCTTGTGGCACTCCAGAAGTGACTGCAAGACCGTCCGATTCCTCTCCGTTAACTGATACAAACTGTTTGCGGTTTGTAAAATAGTCTGAAATCCAACTAACCAACATGTCAGGAAGGCCAATTGCTTTAAGTTTTAAGATTAATTTGTCATGAGGGACTTTGTCAAATGCTTTGCTGAAATCTAGGAATATTAGATCAACCTGACCATTACTGTCTAGGGCAAATGCAAGCGAGTGAACTATTGCTATTAATTGGGTTACTGTCGAGTAACCTTTACGAAAACCATGCTCAAATTTAGATAGGACCGAGTGCAGATTTAAGAATTCATTTATGCGATTGGCAACAACGTGCTCAATTAATTTACAACACGAAGAAATTAGGGAAATAGGGCGTTAGTTAGCCAAGAGCAAACGATCACCTTTCTTGGGTACAGGGACGACTCGGGCGGTCTTCCAGTCATCTGGTAACTTTCCAGTTTGCAAGGATGTTTTAAAAAGTACACACAAGACCTTTGCCAATGGTTCTGCATATCGCCGTAGGAAGATGTTTGGAATGTTGTCGGGGCCACATGGTTTTTTGGTTTTCAATTTCAGAAGCATAGAAAATACGCCAGCGTAAGAAACAAAATTTACTTCTGCGTCGTAAAACTGGGTGGCTGAAGGGGTACATGAGCTTGACTTTGAAAATACGCTTTGAAAGTAGGTGTTAAAATGCTGCGCAATGGCTCTCTGGTCAGTAATTATGGAATTGTTGACCGATATCTTAGACAAAACAGTCTTTTTTCCGCTTATATAATTCCAGAACTTTCCTGGTGCGTTCATTATAAAGTTCGGCAAAGACGTCGTGAAATAGTAATTTTTAGAAACACGGACTGATTGCGCGAGAGTCCCCTGTAATTTTTTTGATCACGCCAGGTTGCGATCGTTGTTTGTTTAAACGTTTTATTTTGCGCTTCTGGTGTATGATATCGCCTGTTGTCCAGGGTGTCTGTTTGTTAACTTTCTTTCGTTTTCTCAGCACAAAGGTACTAATGCAGTAGTGACACATGCGCTTAAATCGATCCCACAGGACGCAGACGTCTGTGTCATCGAATTCAGGTAGACAGCTTTCAATATGTTCTACGATGCAGGCGTCATTGGCACGGGAGTAATCTTTAAATGATTTAAGAGAGGAATTTTGGTATTTCTTATGTGCTGAAAGAGAAAAGGAAACACCCACAAGGTATTGATCAGAGAGCCCCTGCTCAACATGCACGGAATATTCAGTGATATCACGTTTTACGAATACTAAATCTAAAACAGATCTGCTCGAACCATGTACACGTGTTGGCTTATCCACCACTTGAATCAAATCATGCGCTAGCATTATATCAAACATGACATCGGTACTTCAGTTGTGATGCGAACATGTTAGAAGTAGCTCCCAATTGACCCCAGTTAAATTAAAATCCCCAATTAGAAGGAGTCGGCTCTTTTGAAATTGTGACATATGCACTTGCAGTTTCCTTAAATAGCTAGGTGGCGAATCCGGAGGCCTGTAGACAGCGTACAGAACAAAACTATAACCCCAGCATGTCAGTCTTATACACAAACATTCAAGATCATCAACAAAGTCTAGCATCAAAGCATCTATTTGATTCTTAATCAGCACAGCCACACCACCACCCCTAGATGACCTGTCATTACGAAATACCTGATATGAGGGTGGAAAATTTCGTCATCGCTTATTTCATTGCGAAGCCATGTTTCAGTTATTACGGTGATGTGAGGGTCGTGTTGAAGTAATGCTATTTCAAGGGAGCCTGTTTTATTTGTGACGCTACAAGCATTTATGTTCAGCAGACGTACACGTTTCTTATGACCTTCATAGTGACGTCATGACTCAAATTCCGCGCATTCTACAGCTTGAGATTCCGTAACATGACTGTTCGTAATCTGAACGCGCCTGTTTTGTGTTTCATCCCACACGAAAACATCTTTTTCGATCTTTAGCCTATCATGCACTAGAAAAAGCTTCTTTTTAGCATCCCTTTCTGCCTTTGCACTTTCCCATAGCAGTTTCTGTTTCTTAAGAGTTGAATGGGAATAGTCATTTTGAATGAAGATACCAGACCCTTTAAGTTTCGCTACGTTTTCTTGTATTGCTTTTTTTTTTTTTAGCGAAATTGTAGAGATATATGATGACTGGTCTTTTCCTGTTTGCTTTCCAAGCCTGTGAATGCGCCCAATAGACTCGACTTTGACATTGAGTTTATACTGAAGACTTCTTTATCAAATTTTTCTTCTAATGACTGTACCGTCTCATCAGGGCTTTCAGCAATACCATAAATCGCTAGATTCGATCGCCGACTACGGTCTTCTAAATCTGTCAGTTTCCTAGATTGAAAGGTCACGACTTTTTCGATTGACTGCAGGCTAGTTTGAAATTGCTCACTGGTATCCGATAACTGTGTAGTGTCACCAAGCCGTTTATCCAACTGCGTTAGAGACAGTTGGATGCTGCTGAATAATTTTTCCATCCTGTTTACCTGCTCTTTTAAATAATCCATGTCACTTGCAGCGGTGGCGTAGCGGTAGAACATCCGCCTCGCATGCAAAAGGACCGGGGTTCAAATCCCGGTGCCACGCAATTCTCCACCGGATTTAAAAAAAAAAAAAGAAATCCGCGTGTCGATGGAATTGCATAAACAGGCTTGGGGTGCGACCTGATGCTGGTGAACACCTCCGGCAACGCACTCCCTAGCCAGAACAGGAGTTGGCCACCCTGGTGCAGTAATTGGCCGGAACCTCTCATGAGCTCCATAAAACCCCGGCCCTCAGTCACCAGCGGCTGCGGAACAACTGGCAACGGCGGCGGTCAGACCTGTTACGCAGCAGGGGGTGCTAAGAATTCCTGGCTCCGCTTAACAGGCCGCCATTGGAAACTGACCCTAGCAACGCTTAACGCTAGAACCCTAGCTAGTGAAGCTAGTTTAGCAGTGCTGTTAGAGGAACTAGAGGGTATGAAATGGGATGTCATAAGGCTTAGTGAGGTTAGAAGGCCGAATGAGGCATATACTGTACTGAAGGATGGGCATGTACTGTGTTATCGAGGTTTACCAGAGAGGCGACAACTAGGAGTAGGTTTCCTTGTCAATAAGTATATAGCAGGTAATATAGATAAACTCTATAGTATAGTAATAATGAAAAATTGATTGTTTTATGTTTGTTCTTGTTTCTAAAAATGATATTATGCTATGTACCACTGCAATGCCTCTGTAGGGTGCGTCGGCCTCGCCAAGCCTTTCTACTGGCTTTTTGCCGGCGCACCCAACATCCTCAAGATGTTAAATAAACATTATTCTTATTCTTCTTATTCTTAATGAGAGGGTGACAGGCATCGTAATTAGGCTTAATAAGCGGTATAAACTGAAGGTTGTACAGGCATATGCACCTACATGTAGTTATGATGACCAAGCAGTTGAAAGCTCCTACGAAGATGTAGAATCGGCAATGCGAAAAGTAAAGACGCAGTATACTGTACTAATGGGCGACTTCAATGCCAAGGTAGGGAAAAAGCAGGCAGGAGACCAGGCAGTAGGTGACTATGGCATTGGTTCTAGGAATAGCAGAGGGAGTTACTAGTTGAGTTTGCAGAGCGCAAAAACTTAAGAATCATGAATACCTTCTTCAGCAAACAGAAGAACCGGAAATGGACATGGAAAAGTCCTAACGGGGAGCCTAAAAATGAAATTGACTTCATAATGTGTTCAACCCCCTCCATTATGAAAGATGTAGAGGTAATCGGGAAAGTGCGATGCAGTGACCAGAGGATGGTGAGGTCCCGAATTATCCTAAATCTGAAGAATGAACGCAACAGATTAGTAAGAAAGAAACCCATCAACGAATTAGCGGTGAGGGGGAGGGCAGACGAGTTCAGGATCTTGCTACAGAATAGATATTCAGCTCTAACCGAGGAAGGCGACATCACCCTGGAAGCAATGAACAATAATTTCAGATATATCATTACTGAGAAGTAGGCAGTAGGATAGTTAGAGAGGATACCGGTAAGCTTTCTAAGAAGGCGAAAGATTTGATTAAGAAACGCCAGAGTATGAAAGCCTCCAATCCAACAGACCAAATCGAATTGGCCGAGATATCAAAGCTAATCAATAAGCGCAAGGTGGCCGATATAACGAAGTATAACATGGAAAAAATTGAGTATGCTGTAAAGAACGGGGGAAGCCTTAAAGCGGTAAAGAAGAAATTGGGCATAGGCAAAACCTAGATATATGCGATAAGGGACAAGGCGGGAAACGTCATCACGAATATGGACAAGATAGTCAAAGTGGCCGAAGAGTTCTATACAAATATCTACAGTAGCCAAAGTAGTCAGGACCGTAATGAGATTGGCGGTAGGGAAAAACAGACGTTCCCGAAGGACGAGGTCAAGAAGCATTAGAAACTATGAAAAGGGGGAAATCAGCTGGAGAAGATCAGATAACTACAGATTTGCTGAAGGACGGGGGGGGATATTGTGCTAGAAAAACTGGCCACCCTGTACACGCAGTGCCTGGTGTCATCGACGGTACCGCAACCATGGAAGAATGCAAACATTATCCTCATTCATAAGAAAGGGGACTCTAAGGACCTTAAAAATTACAGACTAATCAGCTTTCTGTCTGTTACGTATAAGGTATTTACTAAGATAATCGCTAATAGAACCAGGACAACCTTAGACTGCAATCAAGCAAAGGATCAAGCAGGTTTTCGGAGACGGTGCTCTACTATCGATCATATCCATACCATCAATCAGGTGATAGAAAAATGCTCGAAATATAACCAGCCCTTATACATAGCATTCATTGATTACGAAAAAGCATTTGACTCAGTTGAAACCTCGGCGGTAATGCAGGCATTGCGAAATCAGGGGGTAGACGATCCGTACGTGAAAGTGCTCGAAGATATATTTAGTGGCTGCACAGTAACCATAGTTCTGCATAAATAAAGTAACGAAATTCCCATAAGGAAAGGTGTTAGGCAAGGAGACACAATCTCCCCAGTACTATTCACAGCTTGCTTAGAGGAAGTATTCAGAGACTTGGAATGGGAGCACTTAGGGATAAGGGTAGATGGAGAATACCTCAGTAATCTGCGATTTGCTGATGATATTGCCTTGCTAAGCAACTCGGGGGATGAACTGCAAATAATGATTGATGACCTAGACAAGAAAAGTAGAAAGATAGGCCTGAAAATCAATATGCAGAAGACTAAGGTAATGTTCAACAGCCTCGGGAAGGAGCAGCAGTTTACATTAGGTAGCGAAGCACTGGAAGTAGTAGGCGAATATGTCTACTTAGGACAGGTAGTAACCGCAGATCCGGACCATGAAAAGGAAATAACAAGAAGAATAAGATTGGGATGGAGCGCATTTGGCAAGCACTCGCAGATTATGACTAGCAGCTTACCGGTATCGTTCAAGAGGAAAGTTGGTTGGTTGGTTTGTGGGGTTTAACGTCCCAAAGCAACTCAGGCTATGAGAGACGCCGTAGTGGAGGACTCCGGTAATTTCGACCACCTGGGGTTCTTTAACGTGCACTGACATCGCACAGCACACGGGCGCCTTGCTTTTCGCCTCCATAGAAAAGCTGCCAGTGTACAACAGTTGCATCTTACCTGTACGCACCTATGGGGCTGAAACGTGGAGGCTAACCAAGAGAGTTCTACTTAAGTTAAGGACAACCCAGAGGGCTATGGAACGAAAAATGGTAGGGGTAACATTAAGAGATAGAAAGCGTGCAGAGTGGGTCAGAGAAATAACTCAAATTACCGACATTCTAGTAGAAATTAAGAATAAGAAATGGGCATGGGCAGGACATGTAGTGCGAAGAGAGGATAACCGATGGTCGCGTAGGGTAACAAACTGGATTCCAAGGGAAGCAAAGCATAGCAGGGGGCGGCAGAAAGTTAGGTGGGCGGATGAGATTAAGAAGTTCGCAGGGGTCAAGTGAATGCAGCTAGCACAGAACCGGGTTAAGTGGAGAAATATGGGAGAGGCCTTCGCCCTGCAGTGGGTATAGTCAGGCTGATGATGATGATGATGTCACTTCGCAAGGCAGTTTGGCCTTCAAGTAACTGCTCAAACATCTCTTTCAGCGTTGGACCAGGATTCACTTCAATCTCTCCGCTACACGACAACAACAGCGCCATTGTATTCCAAATGTCAGCAATAAGAACACAAAGTGCCTGTGGGCTCGGCAGCACTAGCAGACCATGACAGTCGTCTCTTATAGAAGCTACAGACCGCTTTTCACCAACCTGGGCGAAGAACAGAATTGGTCATTGTCGTTGAACCAGTGCTACCAAACCCATTGACGGTGCGACGAAATTCCCGGTCCGAAGAAGACGCCCCCTGCGTTGATGTCCTTGTCCCTTGCGCTGTCCAGATGAGTTCGTCAACCGCCGGCAATTGTGCGGGAAAAAGCGCATGATGAACACAGTTGTCGGGCTTGTTACATGCAAGGAAGTCTTGCTTCACCGTGAGTTCGTTGCTGGCCTGGCCTAGAGCAGGTCAAATCAACAACACCTAGGCGAAGAACAGAACAGGGTTGGTCATTGTCGTTGAACCAGTGCTACCAAGCCCACTGGATGAAGGGGGGGGGGGGGGTACGAGGTTCCTTATGATGGAGAGGAAACATAATGTCCGGGGCCGCTAAATGAGGGCGGAAGCCAAACATTGTGTCTGGTAGAAGATGGTTGTCTTCGGGGTATCGTGTGAGTCTGGTCTGGATAACGTGTTCCATCAGCTTCCCAACACAGGACGTGAGAGAGATGGGACGTAGGTTGGTCACGGTTAGTGGTTTGCCCGGCTTAGGGATGAGTACTAGATTGGCGAATTTCCACTCTTGAGGGATGGTACCGCTGGCCCAACATTCCTTACGATATTCGGTAAGAGCGTGAATGGATGCGTCGTCTAGATTCCTAAGCATTTTATTTGAAATGCGGTCGGGGCCGGCCCATGGAAGTCGTCTTAAGGCGATTGAGTTCTGCTCGAACCTCCGCAGGAGTGATTGGAGCGTCTAGGCCGGTATTGTCCGCGCCCTCAGAGAAGGGGATGTTGATTGTTGGTTCGGGGCGGATGTAAGTATTTATTAGCTCTTGTATGAACTCGTCTGGCGTGCCAGGATAATAGTGGAAGTCGGTGGAGCCGTTGATATGTTTGGAGTTTGCCTCCAGCTAGGTCGCGTAAACGTCGAAGGAGGTTCCACGTGTTACGTGCTACAAGTGTTTGGAGTCTCTTCATTTGTTCACAAATGTTGTGCCAGCTCTGTCGAGCAAGTTTGATTGCATAGTTCTCGATATTCGTGTGTGCACGCGCCAGTCTACGTCTGATATCGCAGTCCCATTTCCGAGTGGCGAGTAGAGCTTCGAGCGACTTCTTGCGCTGCCGCATATGGGCGTAGTAGCGGTCGCCGTGTGGGACTGTGTCATCTAACTCGATGTTTTGTGTGGTGTCGGCCACTTGTTTGACAATTTCGGTTGTCTATACCTTGATGTCAGTAATAATGGGAGGTTTGTCCTGCTGTTTCCTGTGCGTCCAGAAGGAGTAACAATCGATCACCTGAGCCGGCCGCGTACATTGCCTGATGGACTCCTGTATCACGATTTCAAGCACGAATTCGTGATCACTCCCGAAATTTTCGTGAGCGTGACACCAAGTCGCTTTAACTGCGGGGGTCGTAAAGGCAAGATCCTGCGTTGTATCGTAGTGTAGGCCCGTACCGTGTCTAGTGGGATAGAACACGTCCGTGATAAGAGTCAGCTGGTGCGTATGCAAGTCATTCCAAAGACATCGGCCTTTAGCCAAATAGCCACAAGCGCGGTGATGCTCGGTGAAGGTACCGAGGATGAGGAGGGGTTGCCTTTGCACCAGCTGCTGGGCTATGAGGAAAAGCGAACCGCATATATCCTTATGGGCTCGGGGAGGGCTGTAGACATGAATTATAAACAGACTAGTGCGACGTTTACGCGAAGGTCGAGATAATATTTCTCAGAAGACGGTGTTCGGGGAAAGTTGGATCTAAATTGTGTTGGAGGACAGTGAGATTACGTCTGACGAGAGTGGTTATTCGAGGTTTTACTCGTTCCGGTAGGTATGTACTGTAACCGGCAAGTTGCGTGTTCTTGTCGGATTTCAGGAAAGCTATTAGTTCGGATCATCACTCGCGGTGAGGAACTGCTGGAGTACCGGACGCTTCCGCGCGAAACCATGACAGTTCCACTACCAGATAGTCGTGTTACCTGAGCTGCTCGCCATGATTAGGCTGTGAACGTTGTGCGGTTGGAGCGGGTGTCGGCGCAGAGGCGGTGAGTACCACGGCAGCGAGGAGTTTGCCCTCTGCTTCTAAAGCTTTTCTCAGAATCTCGAATTATTGTGTGACTTGTGAGCCGATTGTGTTGAGTGAGCATTCGATGTGACCTTCTAAAGCCTTGATGCGAGTTTGACTGAGGTTGCAGCTTTCTTCTCCTTTGGCAAAACCCGCCTGCCAACCCTATAGATATTTTTCCCAAAAAGCTACCAGGTAGCACGAAGTGGGCTATGACGTGGGGGCCCGCGTTGGGCCCGTCGGGGTAGCCCATACGGGCCCCATGCGGTATTTGCAATACGTACCCAGGGAGGGCCCACGTGGGTTGCCCAATTTTACCGCGATTGGTCCGAATCTGTGCCCGTGTGGGCAGCCCAAATAGGACTGACCGCATTCCGGCTAGATAGCCGAATGTGGGCAGCATACCAGAATTATTATTGAATCCTACGTTTATGAAGGCAGTGCTGCCCCATTGATCAAGGTTCTAATTTTTCAGACGACTAATCCCTCCAATACCTCAATTGTACCGGCTCGGCCTTTGCGGAGACCAGTCTGTTTCAATCTGGCCCATATGATGCGCTCATGGGTTGAAACTGGCATTTTCGGGGCTGCCCAAGTTCCATATTCATCAAGTGTGAAACATTGAGCACTATTTCGTTACCTTGTATTCGACACTAAGTAACATAAGAGTTTATTTCCAACACTACAATATTGTGGGCTGGCCCACATCAGCCCCCAAATGTTGGGCTGAATGTTTATTTCGGTGGTGTGTGTAAAATAAAGAGGGCGCTTTGGCTGTTGTTGTGGCTGTGGAAAGAAGGAAAAGAAAATGCACGGGCCTAATACTGACTTTGTAGCTGAGCCACCTCCACTGCCTCGTGCGGACAGGAGAAAGAAATTAGAGTAGAAAAAAAAAAGAAACGGCAGAGAAAGACACGCGCACAACAGCCGTAGTCCACCACCTAAGCGGTGGCGGGTGCAATAACGGCCTACAACAGATAAAAATTTGGTAGCTGGCTAGCCCCCGCCGCAAGCGGCATTGACTTACCGTCCCAGCCCCGTAGGGCTAGGAACAGCCACCATGTGATGCTCTCTGAGCACATGTGACAATCGCGCAATGCTTATGTGTACTTTAGTGCTAAAAATTAGATCCCTACCAAAACATCTGTGTTACCCGATTGTCACAAAATGGCAATCTAGAACAGTGTTTAACAACAAGCCCCATGCAATAAAGCCACTAATCCTTCGTTACGAACAGAAATGTGAAGAAATGAATCTATTTAATGCACTTCCAAATATTGCCTGAAGCCCGGAACCCTTACCCCCTTGGTACAGTTTGCCTTCTGTATGTCACCATACACTAACACAATTTCGTAAAAAGCAGACTCCACCTGAACACATAATTCAAGAGTTCCTGGCCTTGGATGAAAAGTATAAAAACTATAAAACTTTCTATACAGACGGATCTAAAACAGCTTTCTATGTCGGTGTTTGTGTAGCAGAACAAAACACAAAAAAACGGTCAGGTTACCTCAGTGTGCATCAATTTTTACTGCCGAAAGTTACACAGTCTTGCTAGCTGTGGAAAAAAATAGTAAGGAGCATTTTTGAAAAGAACATAATCTACACTGACTCGCTAAGCTTAATCACAGCACTACATTCCAGAAATGCAACGCAACCCTTGATAGGAAAAATAATACATTGCATAAAAACAGTAACAGCACAAGGACGTGAAGTGACGATCTGCTGGGTGCCCAGTCATGTAGGGACTCAGTGGTAATGAACCAGCTGATGTATGTGCCTCAGCCGCTCGGAACGCCAACATAGAAAAAGTAAGCATACCGCATAAAGATGTTCTAAAATTCATACAGCGAAAACTGAAAGAGAAATGGCAAGATTCATGAGACAAGGAAGTAAGCAACAAATTACACTGATGAAGCCAGTGATAGAGGAATGGAAATCACGTACTCACCGAGAGCGTTTCATCGAAGTAGTTTTACGTCGCCTCCGAATCGGTCACACTCATTTAACACACAACTTCATACTCACAAAACGAGATGTACCTACATGCGAACTCTGCGGATAAGTTGTCACCACTAACCACATTTTAATTACATGTACAAAACTTGAACTAAGACAGAAACACTTCCCACTAGTTTATAAAGAACACACCCCACTGCACCCAAGCTTACTAATAGGAGTCAATCATTGATATTTCCCACGTTTTTTCATACCTTAGAGAAGGAAAGCTTTTAAACCAACTGTAAAATCTCTTAACTGTTTAATTTCAAACGTTGCTCTTGGCGCATGATGGCCTGTCGCCTATGTGCCATCAAACTCAACACAACACAACACGATTACGTCACTTCCTACTGCGAAATTTCAGCGCAACTCATCACCTGTTTCACCTTTTCAATAGCTTGAGGCGAAGATTTCGAGCAAGACACGTATGTACAATTACAGACCACATTTTTTTATTTTTCACACGTATTCCTCCAAAAAACACTCCACTAACAGTTCTTGCCCGTCATGAAAGCAGCTTTGCGGTCGGAGAAACGAAGAGAACAATTGAGTTATCGGAAGGTTGCGGGAAGCAGCGCGTGGGCCAATAGGAACGTTGCGCGACCAATAGATAGCAGTGACTGACTGATGCCGCTGACTCCGCTAGCGAATGAAACGAGTGAGGACGGGATGCACGCACCGTGATCCGCTGGTTCATTTATAGGAAGGGAAAGACGCGGTAACTGTCTCATTTGTTTTCTGTAGACACATCAACCACGCCGTAAGGGAAGGGAGGAAGATGGGAGTTAAAGTGGAAAGAGAGAAAGAGGAGCCGTAGGGGAGGGCCACGGAGTAATTTCGACCACCTGGGGAGGAGGAGGAACAACATTTATTTCCGCCGAATATGGCGCGGCAGCCACCTACGGGTCCGCACGCAGGCGTCCGGGGAAGCAGTCTGTCGCACCGCGGCCAAAGGACACCCGGCCCCGTCTAGGAGAAGAGGTCTTCAGCCTCGGCCGCCAGGCGGACGGCGAATCGCTGAGTTTTTTCGTCGGAGCTTCTTAGCGTGGTCTCCCATTCATAGCTAGTTTTAATCGCGTTGCGCCCTGGGGCACGAACGCATCTCCATATTATGTGATCTAATGTTGCCACGTTACCGCAAAATTTACAAATTTCGGTTTCTGCACCGTCCCTCTTCCGCCCTCTGGCACCCGTCCAACTCCTCCACAGGGGCGAAAAGAAATTTCGAGCTTGGAGTCTTCTCCATTCGTACGATTCCTTTTTACTCAGGGATCTAACCGGTGGCGGATATATCCCCGGTCTTTCTTCAGGTTGTAGGTTACATCCTTAAACGTAGCAATACATTCTTTGGTTTTAGATGTTGTGGAGGCGTCCGCAGCACCCCGAGGTAGCGAGGAGCGGGCGAGCATGTGGGCAGCCTCGTTGCTGGCGAGACCGGCGTGTGCTGGGGTCCAGATTATGGTCACGCTTTCGGCGAGAGACGACTCGTACAGAATTTCTGCAGCACGATTGCTGACTCTAACTTTGATAAAATTCCTAACCGCCGCTTTGATATCGCTGATGACGTGTTTCACGCCTGGTCATGCAATGGCAATGGCTATTGCAATCTCCTCCGCCTCTACCGGCGGTAGATCTCGGTTTCTTTCGATTCCTATGGCGATCCCGGTGTCTATTAGGGCGACCAAGGTTACGTCGCCTTCTTTCCCGATCGCTGCATCGGTGTAGGCGACCGATCTCGGCGGGAGTTTGTCCAATTTGTTAGCGAGGTGCTTAGCACTGCTTTTCCTCCTCCCCTCGTCGCGTACGGGGTGCATGTTATTCGGTATGGGCGAGACGTATAGATGCTTTCTGATTTCTCGATCTATGCTTTCTCTGACACTTTCGCCTTCCCCGGGCGCTAGTAGGTTTACCCAGTCGAGGATTTGCCTACCCGCCGCTGTTCCTGCGACTCGCTCTCTCTGGGACAGCCTGACCGCCGCAGCTAGCTCTTTTCACTCATTATGCAACCCCATTTTCTCTAGAATGTCGTTAGAAGTAGTTATGGGGAGTCCTAGAGCGCACTTCGTGCATCTCTTAATAATGGTGTTTAATTCGCGTTCTTCGGTCTTGTTTATATTTAGGAATTGAGTCGCGTAGCACATTCTGCTCGTGACAAAAGCTTGTACGAGTCTTAGTCTACTAGCCTCCGTGAGACCACTCCTTCTGTTGGACGTCTTCTTAAATACTCTGACTGATAGCTCCGCCTGATCTTTTAATTTCTTAATGAGGCTTTTGTTACTACCCCTGCGGTTGATAATCATACCTAATATTCTAATTTCATCTACTTTCAGGACTTCGTTTCCGTTGACTTTAATTTTGATATCTGGAGCTATCTTCCCACTACTGCTGGTCATTACCAGGAGCTCCGATTTTTCTGGCGAACAGCATATATCCTACGTCCTCTGCGTGTTTGCTGATTATATCTGCTGCCTCTTGGAGCCTGGATGTGATGTACGAGTCATTCCCTTCGCACATCCAGACGGGCACATCGTCCGCGTAGATGCTTAGTCTTAAGTCGTCGAGATGGCCAAGCTTACGGGGGAGCTTTCTCATTACGATGTTACAAAGGAAATGTGAGAGCACAGCCCCCTGCGGAGTGCCTCTGTACCCAGCGGGAACTCCTCCGAATTTAAGCCCTGAAAGCTGATGGTCACCGTCCTGTCTCGCAGGAATGATCTAATGTAGTTGCAGGTTCTTTTGCCTACTCTTAGCTCAGCGAGCCCGTCGAGAATGGCGTCGTGGCTGACGTTGTCGAAAGCTTTCTTAAGATATAAGCCTAGAATAGCTTTCGTATTTTTTTTCCTGCAGTCGCTGACTACATCGTTATGTAGTCTGAGCATGGTATCTTGCGTACAGAGGCCGGGCCTGAATCCGACCAATTCAGCCGGCCATACATCATTCTCTTCGGTGTATTTGGTCAGCCTCCTCTGAATAACTTTCTCAAGTAGTTTGCCTACGCAGGATGTTAGTGATATTGGGCGGAGATTCTCCAAGCACGGTGGTTTTCCCTGCTTGTGGATTAGGGTGATCTTAGCCCTCTTCCACACTTGGGGTACTTGACCACTCTCCCACACCTGATTTAAATATTTAGTTAGGGCATTGATCGATTCGCCGTCCAGATTTGCGAGCATCTTGTTATTAACGAGATCCGGCCCGGGGGCCGAGCGTCTTTTTAGGTCGTGCAGCTCCGCTCTGACTTCTGCCACTGTTATGGACGCGTCAAGCTCGCTGTTCGCCGGTCCGTTGTAATCTCTGTAATGCGCTGTGGCGGGAGGAGCTACGTACGTGGACTTGAGCTTGTCAATGAGCTGTTTGTCCGTACCCTTAAAGTTATACCTCGCATTGACCTGTTCTATGTTGGCGGCCGTTTTGGACTTACTGGGGTCTATCAGAAACCTGAGCAGTTGCCAGGTCTTGGCCCCATTCATGGTGCCCTCCATCTCGTCGCATTTGTTATCCCAACGTTGCGACTCGAGTTTCCGTGCGTATTTTTCTATTTCGACGTTGTGTCTGGCTATTTCTCTCTTGAGATTTCGGTTCCACTTTTGCTTTTTGAGCTTCTTCGTTAGCTCTTCTTTCTTTTTGAACATGCCGAATAGCCTGCTATCCATCACCTAAGGCAGAGCTTCGCTTTTAATTTCTTCGGTGGCCTCTTTTACATGGGTAATTAATTGGGCGGCCCAATTTTGAATGCACTCTATATCTCCAATTTCTTCCCGTTCTCTGATCTGTCTGAATTTATTCCAATCCACTTGGGTTTCCGTCCGATACACAGCGGGCTTAACGCTCACTTTCCTGCTTAGTTCTACCTCTAGCACGTAGTGGTCGCTACCTAGATCCTGATGCTTGTTCATCCACTTGACTATGCCAGTTCTATGGCAGAGAGTCAAGTCCGGGTTTGTGTCCGCTGACACACTGTTGCAACGTGCGCTGGCATCGCACAGCACACGCATCTTCGTTTCGCCACCATCAAAACCCAGCCGCAGAGGTCGGGTTCGAACCCGGGTGTTTCGGCACAGTAGTCGGGCGTCTTACCACTGCACCACCCCGGCGGCGCAGTGTGATCCGCTGATAACGAGCCGGCGTTTGGGCAACCGGAGAGCACCCTCGCTGTCACGCAGGAAGAGGGTGTTCTATGCAGTCACGTTGTATTAACTCGCTAGCGGCGGCAGCGGCATCAGTCAGTCGCTGCTAGCGCTGCCTCCGGCGACCCCCCCCCCCCTTCCTTTCCTCATGTTCTCCAGTTGCTGCGAGCGATCGTGCCCCTATCGTTCGCCGCTGAGTGTAACCCCCCCCCCCCCCCTCAGTCTTCTTGCGAGGCTAGGGTTGCTGAAGCGCCGGCTCGAACTGGGGAGATGAAAGGGGGAGGAGCTGGTTACAAGGCAGAGGCTGCCGACGCCCACGACCACGAATAGACCCAGGAACGGGCGCCAAAGAGCTGCGCTCTAAAACATAATTCCCCAGAGATGGGAAAACAATAGAAGGGAGGGAGGGAGTATAATAAAGGACCACAGGCATTTCAAGTCTGCTCCCCTGTACAACATAGAAGCGCGTGTGCCAGCGCCGCAGAAACCGCGTCTCGCCGTTCGTTTTTAACTGTCCAGACAGATAGTTCCAGATGACGAGGTACAGCCTCTGCAAGTCTGGGTACATTGCGCGGGCGGGAGTGCGGCGCGCTTCAGCGAGGCACCTGCGACGCCACAACACGAACAGAACCACAGTGAACACAGGGCGTTCGAAAGGGTTGCGCCAGCGCCTGACGCCGGGGTTCATCCGGACGTGCGACCCGCACAGACAGATAGAGGGAATTTATTGTCTTCCGCACACATAGGTACTTGTATATACACACACGCACTGTAGTACATATATGGGAGGACAACGAAAGGTTCGTTGGTTTGGGGGGTTTAACGTCACAAAGGGACTAAGGCTATGAGAGACGCCGTAGTGGAGGACTCCGGAAATTTCGACCACCTCGAGTTCTTTAACGTGCGCTGACATCGCACAGCACACGGGCGCCTTGCTTTTCGCCTCCATCGAAAAGGTGCGATACTATCAATAATAACATATTGTCGCAACTGAAGTCTCAGGAAGCCGTGAAGGTACACGTAGCCGAGGACCAGAGAATAAGGTCGGCTTGTCGTTCCGATCACAGAGTCCAACAACAACAACAACAACAACAACAAGTCCAGCACCAGCGCGCCGCTCGTGCCAACAACAACCGCTTCGTCGTCGTCGACGCCAAACACGGCTGTCGCGCGGCGCTAGACACGTGGCAATATTATTAGTTATTCCGTGTTCATCAATACCTACAGAACACAAGCTCAAAAGGAATTACAATGAGAAACTTAATGACAGATGATTAAATCTTATATGGCAATACACTTCCTTATGATTCGAGTTTCGTAACAAATGGGGGGGGGGGGTTAGTATGGCAAAGCCACTGTAGCAAAGCTGGCATAACAGGCCTGCCGTCCCGAATGACGGACACAAAAAGAGAATTTATTGGGTACATACATACATACATACATACATACATACATACATACATACATACATACATACATACATACATACATACATACATACATACATACATACATACATACATACATACATACATACATACATACATACATACATACATACATACATACATACATACATACATACATACATACATACATACATACATACATACATACATACATACATACATACATACATACATACATACATACATACATACATACATACATACAAAAACGCACATTACTCACAAAACGCCCCGCCGGAGTGGCGCAGTGGTGACGGCACGGGCGCGGGATTGAATCCCGGCCTCGGCGGCCGCGTTTCGATGGAGGCGAAAAGCAAAGCGACCGTGTGCTGTGCGATGTCAGTGCACGTTAAAGAACCCAGGTAGGCGAAATTCCCAGAGTCCTTCACTACGGCGTCTCTCATAGCCTGAGTCGCTTTGGGACGGATGGATGGAAACAACTTTATTTAATAAAAAAAAAAGTCTTCCAGGGTGGTCCCCTACTAGTCCAGGAGTCCACGGGCTTTTGCTTCATATAGAGCCCGATCGACCAGCCATTTCTGACCGGCGGGTTGAGCTGTCCGCAAAGCAGCCTCCCAGGAAGAAAAGGTGGGATGGGGGATGGGGGGCCATTGCCTGGGGGGAAGGACATTCCCACAGGTAGTGGAAAAGTGAAGATTTTGGCTCGCCACAGATGTCGCAGTGAGGGGGCAAACCAGGGTGAAGGCATGAGAGACGTTAGGGGGAAATGAAACAATCCGTCTGCAATTGTCGCCATGTAGCACTGGGTAAGGGTGACAAGGTGCTGTGGGGTGGTGGCAGTGTCATGCGCTTGTGTTTGTAGAATGTGGTGATTTGGTGGTATGTAGAAAGGACCGATGCGGCCTCCTGCGCGGAGTTGGGTGCCTGATCATCCGGGGCTCGGGTAGACAGTTCTCGAGCCAGCGCATTAACGCGCTCATTACCAGGGATCGAGGCATGCCCTGGGATCCACGTTAGATTAACCGTTCGGTCGAGAGAGGTGGCGGTGGTAAGAATACGATGCGCGGCCGGTGTCGCCACGCCGTTTAGGTAGTGGCGGTATGCCGCCTGAGAATCTGTACGTTAAACCCCACAAACCAAACCAGCCATAACTCACAAAACAAAGCACATACAAAACACTATTTGTTACATATGCATAATAAACTAAAAATAACATGATTCCCCAGAGAGGGGAAAACAGTGTAAATGAGGAGGGGTTAATAAAGGATGACAGGTATCTCAAGTCGGCTGCCACGTACAACATAGAAGTGCGTGTGCCAGCGCCGCAGAAACCGCGTCTCGCCGTCCGTTTCGAACTGTCCAGACAGATACTTCCAGACGACGAGGCGCAGCCGCTGCAAGGCTGGATAGATTGCTCGGGCGGGAGTTCGGCGCGTCTCAGCGAGGCACCTGCGAGCCAAGCAGAAGGGACACAGGTCAATCATTCCTGACGTCGCAGGGACGAAGGCACGCCTTCTGATTGGTAAAATGCCTCTTGCGAACCTCCACATCAGGGAGGCTCGGCGTGCATCGAGGAAGTGGGCGGTTATGTACTGCCAACTGGGTCTTTCTGCACATAGCATGTAGCTTGATAGGCGGGCAGGGAGCGGAGGGGTGATCATATTGATAATATCTTTCAGGTGCATGGTTCGTGGGTCAACGTCACACGAGTTTTCTTTCAGGTACTCTAAGTCCGTGGCTGCGGTTCGGTAAAATGACAGTGGTGACCCTGCACACGGGGTGTTGTGGTGTAGGGCCTTCTCAGTGAATGTTCGCAGCCGTGTCGACAGATAGTACGAAGCCATCGTTTTTGTTAGCGGCATGTCGCATTCGACAGCTCTGAATGTCACTTTGATGTGCAGAGCCCTTTCGAGAATATCCAGATCGGGCAGCCCCAGGCCACCTTTGAATCTGGGCAGGCAGACAATGGCTCGCTTTACCTTATCGGGGCTCCCTGCCACAAAAAGCGGTATATATGTTTCTGGAGCTGTTTTTTCTTGTCTGGGGGGATGTCAAGAATGCTTTCCACAAAGCTGAGGGTAGAAATCAGCATTGTCTTGATGATGGTGGCTTGCGCAGTCAGGGGACATTTTAGAGCACCAAGATTGGTGCTCTAAAATGCTCGAGGATTGGTGTCTCGCGAGTAACAAAGATCGATTGGATAGTGGTAGGGGAAGGGGTCGTGTTCAAGCCCATAACAGTGGACTTCTTGTGATTGAGGCGAGCCCCACTCGCTTGGCAGTACTCCGTAGTTAATTCAAGTAGTCTCTCCACTTGGCACCACCACAGAAACGTCATCCGCGTAGGCGAACACTGGAGTGCAGGGAGGGCCCGCTGGCAATGGTGTTTTGCGTATGCTCCCATCTCTAACAATCTTTTGCAGGAGGGGTTCAATCGCTATGACATAGAGCAACGGGGAGAGGGGGCAACCTTGTCGGACACCCCTTTCCACGGGGAAGGGCATTGAGATGCGCCCCTGTACAATGACTGCTGCTTGTGGTGCGGCATAAAGCGCCTTGCACATATTTATGTACTGTACGGGAATGCGCGCGAGCTTACGTGTCCTAAACAGGTACTCGTGACTCAGGCGGTCGAATGCCTTCTCTTGGTCTAGGGAGCAAAGAAAGCCATTGAGGCTGCGCGATTCCATCCATGTCAAAAGATCTCTCAGAGTCATGCCATGATGTTCTACCGAGCGGCCTGGGACACAGCAAGCCTGGTGCGGGCCTACTATTGACGATAGAGCAGGCGTCAGGCGTAAGGAGAGACATTTGGCAATTGCCTTGTAGTCCGTATTTAGAAGGGTTATTGGCCTCCAAGCTTTAAGGTCGCTGCTCCTGGAGGTGTCCTTGCACAGGAGTGTGATGAGGCCTTCGTTCATACTTGGAGTTAGTTCCCCTCGCTCTAGGGCGTCGTTTGCTAAGTTGGTGAAAGCGGTTTTTAGCGACGGCCAAAACTTTATGTAAAAGGCTGGCGGGAGTCCGTCAATACCTGGGCTCCTGTTTGGCTTCATCTGTTTTAGGGCTGTGTGTAGCTCTTCAGACGACAGCCATGTGTCATCCATGTTAGGTGCGTCAGTTGCTGCCTCCAGCTGGAACGATGTGGGGGTGCAGGGCTCAGCAGCATAAAGTTCGATGTAGAAATCGCGTGCTAAACTCAATACCTGCCCAGGGTTCGTAACAATATGGCCGGTAAGTGGATCTTCGACTGCAGAGAGGGTTTCGTTCTTTCTGGCAAGGCGACGGCGTAGCAGATGACACGAACACCATGCCTCGGTTTCCCATCGTTCAGCCCGTGTTGTTGCGCGAAGTCTGTCCCAACGCCGATTTAGAAGACGATGGAGCTCCTTACGCAGGGTGGCCAACGCCGCGGGGATGCTTGGTCCCGTGCATTTTCTTTCCTTCTTCCTACACCCACAACAACAGAACACAAGGCGAAAGAAAATGTTTTATTAGACCCGAAGGTGACATGTCAAGTACAGCAGTACAAAGCAGACCCATCAACACCATAACATGGGATCAATACAAATATGTGAAAACATGACAGGATGCTGGATGACGACAGGAGGACAACACCCTCCAAATCGAAATTGGCTGTAAGCATGAATATTGTTCACAAATGACAACCAAATGAGCAAATCATCACTTTGCACACACCCAAAAGTTACGACAGACAACAAAAGAGACCTAACCATATAGGTTACACAACTGCTAGTGTAGGTCCGAGCTAGCCGTTATGTTACATCAAATAGATCTTCAAACAGTTAAAAGCACTCTGCCTTTAGATACATGAAAATACCGTGTTGACCATTGGCGGAGGAATTCTTGTTCCCCCAAAACAAACAGCCGTTCCTCTAAATGAGCATGTATCATTGTACGCAATTTGCGCAACCTAGGAAACATTGCTTTGTTTCGTCTTCTCGACCTCTCGGAAACATTACGGAAGTGCCACAGTACATACATCACTGTATAGTACACCAAATATTCAAATTTATTCCGCTGTCTCGGGGCATGTGTAGGAAACACACCGAAAACCTTCCCAACAAACTTCCACATAGTACAGGCGACTACACATTATTTTATAGGATGATTATTAGTCTCTACTTGAGCACAGTTTATACATTTATTATTTGGCACCATGCCCCATCTGTTCAGCCTGTCCCTGGTTGGCAAGATGCCCCACGAGTACTGCCAGTAGACATCTCTGACAGTCGATGGCAAGTCACGCGAAGAAACAGGTTTCCAATTGTGTGTCGGACTTGGCAAAGAGTTCAAAGGCGGGGCCGACATACACATGGTTTCACACAGCCTAGATACTGGTGCTGAGCGCCACAACACATTCAAAAGACAGCACCACTAAAAATACAAAGTTGCAATGCCGAAGTAACTTTAGCGCGCATCCGATCGACACGTTCAAAAACACGCATAGTTCTCAGAGTTAATTTTACCCTTCCAGCAAAGCGAGGGAAGTTTTTCGGTGGACGCAGCCAAACAAGTGGTCATCTCACTGCAATCCCACCAATGCCTATAAATATTATAAGTAGATGCTCATTTGGGACAGGCGACCTGAACTCAAACTTGCTGAAAAGAATAGAGAGGTTCGATGCCATCGAACTGAATGTCCAGCGATATCTCCGTTGATATCAGACGAAATGCTGGTTTCTATGTTTATTGTGTTCCCCGCCGTGGTGGTGCAGTAGTTAGCAGCCCGACTACTGTGCCGGAGTACCAGGATTTAATCCCAACCGCCAGCGGCTGCGTTTCCATGGAGGCAAAACGAATAAATATCCGTGTGCTGCGTGATGTCAGTTTGCTGTTGTTGTGGCTGTCGGAAGAAGGAAAAGAAAATGCACGGGCCTGCTACTGGCCCTGTATCTGAGCCACCTCCGCTGCCTGATTGATTCATTTATAGGAAGGGAAAGGCGCGGTAACTGTCTCACTTGTTTTCTATGGACACCTCAACTGCGACGTAAAGGAAGGGAGGACGGTGGGAGTGAAAGTTGAAAGAGAGAAAGAGGAGCCGTAGTGGAGGTCTACGGAGTAATTACGACCACCTGGGGGTCTTTAACGTGCGCTGCCTCTGATTTATTTAACTGATTTATTTATAGGAAGGGAAAGGCGCGGTAACTGTATCATTTGTGTTCTGTGGACACCGCAACCGCGCCGTAAGGGAAGGGAGGAGGATGAGAGTGAAAGTGGAAAGAGAGAAAGAGGAGCCGTAGAGGAGGGCTTCGGAGTAATTTCGACACCCTGGGGATCGTTAACGTGCGCTGACATCGCACAGCACACAATGCCTCTTCGTTTCGCCTCCATCGAAACGCAGCCGCCGAGGTCGGGTTCGAACGTGCGCTGCCTCGTGCAGACAGAAGAGAGAAAGTAGGGAAGAAAGAAAAAGAGGGAGAGAAAGACGACGAACGCCGCAATCCTGCTCCCTTCCCTTACGGCCCGGGTCGGGTGTCCACAGAGGAAGTGTGACAGTTACTGCGCATTTCCCTACCTGTGAACCAATTATAATTATTTTTATGCGGAATATACAAATGTTTTCTTCTGATAATTTTACGTTCATTTGCGCAACCCTCAAACCTGTGGCTTCAGAATCTGTTGCAATACCTTCATGCTAACCAAATTCATTTAGAAGTAAACCTATACATATATATTTTTATTTGGTCATAGAACTAAGTGGATCCACTTTGCGTGTACACTGAAATTTAGCTTGCAAACTTTAGAAATAATATCGGAGCATAAATTATTAGGGGTTACATTTCATTAAAACATTCGCTAGTCAGAACACGTGAAGTCTATAAAAAGTAGTATTGCTCAAAGGTTAGCATTGCTCAAGGGAATCCAAGCTTACCTTCCAAAAAACCTAAAACACCAGCTATATTTCGCCTAATTCATTACCGGTTCACTTATTTTCTACTTGATTGGCGTGTTATTCAAATTCACACGTTAATAAGTTATACCTGATGCAAAAGAAAGGTTTGAGATTCATTCATGTCATATCGTCTTATGAACACGTGTCCGAATAATTTGTAAACGATTGTATACTGAAAATTGAAGCCTTGTATTACCGGTGGCTTTCTGAATCTACCTATATAGAGATGAAAGCAAATACCGGACTTTTCTTTTCTACCTACACTAAGAATGTGTATTAGACGTTACTATGCAACTCATATTTGAAAGCTTTCACTATAATGAATTATGGTATGCAACTGCTCAACTGGCAAATTCCTAACTGCTTCAATTTTTCCCACTTTATTCGAAATCCATTATTGTTCTCCTTTCCTGCTTTACTTCAGGAAAAAGGTGAAAACTTACTTTGTGCATAATATATAGGTATTGGTACAGGCTTAAGTCAGTGACGGTCCTTAGAAATCGCATTTGATAATCCAGTACTGTTTTGTGAATTTATCATTGTACACTGTGTGAAATCTGCCCTTTGATTGACTTTGTATTTTATTGCTCAACTCATGCTGTTAATCTGTTCTGTACTTAGGTTGCTACATAACTGCATAATTCGACTACCTAGTGCTGGTTTCAAGGTTGCTCCTTATTCCAATTGAACTCGACGGATTCCCTCTGTTCGTATGTAAGCTTCCTTTATATGCTGTCATTGCTATATGCTGTGCTGTTGTGCTGCACGTTTTTGCAGGGACATTGGCCCAGTCAGGCGAACATTGCTATCGCCTTTTGCCTCTGCCCGCACACTGAACAAACAAAGCAACTCAGGGTATGAGAGGCCATAGTCGAGCGCTATGACAATTTCGACTACCTGGAGTTATTTAATATACGCTGACATCGCACTGCGCACACGGGTGCCTTGCTTTTCGTCTCCGTCGAATAGCGGCCGCCGCGGCTGGGATTCGATCCCGCATCCTTTGGCAAATACGTCGAGTGCACTAACTCCTGCACCGCGATGGGGCACCGATGTTTTGAACCCGACCACAACGGCCGCGCCGGGTAAGGGCGGCATCACGTGGCAAATAATCAGCGGTCTTGACGAGCCTGAGAAACTCGCTTCCGGATGAGCTAAATGTGATTTGGCAAACCGGTGAGCTCCCTGCGGGAAGGAAACACTCCTTCGTTGCCGGATACCCAAACCAGACAAAAAGCCAAACATTATCACCAGCCTTAGGCCCATTGGACTGGTGTCGACAATGTGTAAACTTCTTGAGTGCATGGTGCTGAACCGGCTAGTCTACCACCATGAGGATGAGACTCCAAGCTACTTCAATCTTGCCAAAACTAGCTTCCCACCGGGCCTGAGCATGCCGGATAGCCTCCTTCTGCTCCGCAGGTTCGTTGGTGGCGGTCGACGAGGCCAAGACACCGGTATATTTGTTCCAGTGGACCTTACAAAAGCCTTTGACACTATTAAGCGTCAGGCAATACTTGTTGCTCTACAGGAGGCCGGAGATGGTACACGGATTGTGAACTTTGTGTTGTCGTTCCTGGCGAACCGAAGCTTTGAGATTTCCTTCGGCGACCTCGCACTCAACCGGCGGCGAGAAAGGAAAATTTTCAAGAACGCGAGAGGTGTGCTCCAAGGAGCAATTCTTTCCCCAGTCCTGTATAACCTGGTGACGCGGAACCTGGTAGTGAACATGTGATAAATACCGAACCTCATATGGACGTTCTACGCAGATGGCATCACGCTATGGGTAGACCCCAAAAGAACTCATCTTACCACTGAAGAAGTATGCGATACTATGCAGCAAGCACTCGGCACACTGGAAAGATAGCTCCCGGTCACTGGTATGCAACTTTCGCCAGAGAAGACCCAGCTCGTTCTAGTGCAGGAGTAGTCAAGATACGGAAAGAGGCAGTTTCTCTCACCCTGTGTGCTCGAGCTGATCCTCCTTTTTCCATCGCCCTGAGTGCCTATTGGTGTGGATATTCGGAGTGCCGTTGAGCGAGACCGGAGAACCGAAGGAGTAGCTGCGCCAGCTCCGACCTGCCTGGTGGCGACAGCTGTATTTCATTATGTGCATTGGCAGTGGCTTTGGAGGCATCGGGGCTCGCACCATCAAGGCACGTACTGTGCCTGGCTACCGTCACTTCTAAGGCGTGCTACAGAGCAGCATGCTTCCAATTTTACTGAACACACTACAAATAGCTGAAGACCCTCCTCTTGGGGTACCTTCGTACAATCGCAATACTGCCGCAACACATGCATATCAACGTACTCTATCGGTACGCTAGCCTGTACCCTTGAAGGCCTTCATCGAGACACGTAATGAAGGCCATGAAGTGCTACGACAAAATACAGTGGCTGAGCGTAAGTTGCTCAAACTACTGCCTAACTATCCCCCACCTGATGCAGCAACACCGCATCAACGGAACCAGCGATCTCAAGACATTTTAAGGCATGATAGGACGTGCTATTTAGGCTTCCCAAAACTCTGACTAAGATCTGCAACATGCAAGAGCATCGAGAAGAACTCGAACTGGCGGAAGCACGCTCGGACAAACCACAAAACGCACTTTTTACTGTTGCGGCCTGGGACCCATTCGACAAATCATGCAAAGCTTGCTGCGGTGTCGTCACATGGAAACCGCAAAATTGTGCATCAGTACGACCACCACGGCCGCTCAATGGAGGCGCACTTGGGTGCGGCCCGTCGCGTCGCCCAAAAGAGCCGTATTGCGCCTAGTTCTCATCGCCACCGCTGCGGCGCCACCGCTCCGGGACGACTCTGGGCGGAGAGCTGCGCGCAGCGGCCGTGGCTGTGCTTTCGTTTCGGCGTCCACGTGGTCGGCGCTTGCTCAATTTAGGATTATGAGCGGCGTTTCACACATTATGTGATGCTACGTGCAAGTTTGCTATTGATAAGGTGATAGCGGCAAGTCATCATCACTAGGCTTTTCCAAGTCATTCGTGGTCTTCCGTTTACAACGAGAATGAGGCAGTCGTGTGCTTCGCTAAGTGCGCACCCATTTAGTTGCGTTTCAACCACTGTAATAAGGTATTAGATATTACAATCTTGAAATCGGGACACGGTTTGGGGCCATTTATTCAGCGTGCACTTTTCTGGAAACTTAAAATTCAGGACGTAGTGTTCAACATTATTATTCAGCCTGTTCCTCCGTTTTCACTGGAAATAATATTCAAGTGGGTACCACCACCAAAACATACTAACACAAACTGTTGCAAAAGAAACAACACAAGACAGCCAGTTCAACGACACGCCCGCAGGCTCAGGCAATTTTTTTTTCTCGTTTGATTATGAAGCCGCGGGATGCACAGAAGACACGCAAGCTTGTTTTACAAGCGAAGAACTTTCCTCAAAAAAGATTTATATGCAAGCGTGATTTTTTCCACTGTCTGATTGATGTTGCCTGTCCAGTAGGTCAGCAGTGGTCGCATTAGTGTGGTTAGGTCCTTAGCGTGACTGCGGTCTTCTCTCTCGCAAATCAACTTCGTAAATTGCACAAAATAGGGAAGAAGGGATGAAACTAACATGTTGCATAGCTTGCTGCTTCTTATGACCTGCGGGCACTTCAACACCTTGCTAACAAAGGTGCATGGTGATTTTCAGATACCTTAGGCGACCATCATCGAGAATTTTGATAAGTCCAGGGTTTTGCAGGAATCACAAGGCACAAAATTAATAAATGGATGGGGACTAATAAAATAAAATTATTGACACTCTAAAGTAAGCACTAGAGGTTATTTAAACTTTAGTAATATATAAATATAGAAAACACAGGTAGGCACTGAAACAGAATAAATAAAAATGTTTCATGAGATTCTGTAAAACTATTGTTACTTTCTCTTCAAATGGACGTGCAGGGTAACCAACCAAGAATGCAATCGGTGCTAACTCTATGTCAGCTGCTGGTTCACACCACAAATGAATGAATCCAAGCTGACTCGAAAACTCTCTCGCAGCAGACGTGATATGGCAGTTGGCAAGGTAAGGCTTTCATAATCACGAATGCCAAGTTTTATAGCTGCCTAATTGTTGATAGGTGCATCTGCAGACTTTGATGCTTGCAATATGCCAACCTGCACAAAGCATGGCAAAATGTGCATAATCTCAGTCTATATATATATATTTTTTTTTCGCTAGTGGTACCTTCAGTACTTTCTCCGAGGTGAAAACTGCAGCCCTTGCGTCAACTTTGTCGTTCCCGCCTTTTAATTGCCCTAGGCTGCTAAAAAGCGATACTACAGACCCGCTTTCAGAGCCTGCTTTAGGGCGTATCGGAAGCTGAAAATAAGATTCGGTTAAATGCAATGCACTAGTAAGGCACACAGAAGACATTGTTGTAAGATACTTGATGCGATCAAGAAGGTACTTAATTTGCACCACTGTGGATCTGGTTGTCATGATTGTTGCTTCGTACGTTTGTTTGGTTAGCCTTTGCTTCGACGTGCCTCCTTGGACCTGAATGTCTTCGATATGGCAAAGTCCAACTCTAACCAAGAGAGTCGCTCGTCATCTGAGCGGCTCCTCTTGGTGTCTCCATGGCTTCACTCATGCGATGTTGGGCAAGGCATACCATTTTGATATCATCGTCATAAAAGTAATCGTGGCGGAGCTATCTTGAAACACACATGCTTCAAGATGACACGGGGGGGTCCAGGAGAAAATGAAGTGTAGCTATAACAAGTGGGGAAAATAAAGCTATTAACCTGCGCACATTAATTTTTTCAAGGTTGTTTAGCTCAACATGAGCCCGCGTGAGTAACTTAACTTGTAATGTGGGCAGTTCGGGAACACGGAGGGGACAGCTGAAGGAAGCAGGATCTTCAGCTTTATGTTCTTCCTGTAATCGTCATCTGTGAAGTGCAGTGAGTATACTAGTGACTTGTCACTCGGCTCCCACCGGCTTCCTTTTCCATCCTAACCCTCCCAAAATATGTTTTTTCAGCCATGCTGCTCGACGTTGTGAATCGCACGAGAACTCATAGTAACCGATCTTTTCTTGCTTTCGTGGTGCACAGCGGCACACAGCAGTTGCCTGGCATGGTGCTGCATACGCTTATGACGCTGTTGACACAGGCACCGATGACACGCATTCAGAACTATCAGAACCACGCGGTTATGCTGAGTAGTCAAAACGATAACACGCACCCACCCAGCCAGCGCGCTACTTCCGCGTCGTCTGCTCGTCCGTGCCCGGCGTGCCGGCGGCGCTTTGTCCTGGAGTGGTGGCGCCCCCGCGGAGAATGACGGCGGAAACTGTAACTTCTCCCAATACGCGCTTCCCCAGCCATTGAGGCGCGACGCGACGGGCCGCTCCAAGTGCGCCTCCATTGAGCGGCCGTGCGACCACACTCCCAGCTCCGCTCAAATTAAGCTTTTAGCGATCTTGGCCGCAATCCAGAAAATAGGAGGAGTCATTAAGTGTATTGTGAGGATCCAGAGGCCGAGTAGTTATTTATTTCAACAGCCGAGAAACTCTCACAGCTTGGAGACATATCTAGAATCGGTAAAAAAAAAATTGGAACACATGGAGTGACGCACTCTCGATACCATTGTTCGGAGGTGAGAATGAACTAGGTGCCTGGACACGCGGGCGGCGTTGGCAACGAGGCGGCGCACGCGTTGGCGAGCGAGATTGTAGACGATCACCGCTCCGTCCTGCCGCAGTAGGTCCGGCCTGCACTGGATGACCCCAACCTGATCGCACGTATCAGCACAGCCAGACAGGAAAGAGGGCATGCACTCGAAGCGCAGGCTCCTGCTAAAGCTAGTCGCCCGTGTGCTGTGCGATGCCAGTGCACGCTAAAGAACCCCAGGTGGTCGAAATTTCCGGATTCCTCCACTACGGCGTCTCTCATAGCCTGAGTTGCTTTGGGACGTTAAACCCCAAAAACCAACCAACCAATCTCAACCCCCTACCGTCTGGGCTTCGCCGTGGTGCCCACGTTCTCATATATAGGACGCGAACGGGCTGCACTCTCATGGCAGATGGTTGTCAACGACAGTCGAATTCAAAGTCCCGATTTCATGGCCTCGCAGCTGATCCAGATGGTCGGCAAGGTTATAATCACGAAAACGTGGCCGCAGTTATATGCATAAAATGCAACATGGACACCCGTCAAGCGGTGCAACACATGGTACTGCTCTGGCTACATCAGAAAAACACACCTTCTAGGCCATTCAATGACTGGCCCGACGTACGCAACTATCCCTTTGGGAGTTTAAGCGAAGCAGGCATTAACAATGAAATGTGTCCTCTGTGACCCTACTGCCCCTCTCCCTTGAAAGGCCTTCGTACCAGCTCCAGTGATTATTAAAGACTATACTCACTCACGTTTTCTTGGACACTATATTCGTGGGCACCTATAATCTGCCCAAAGTCAAGTTGTCAAGTTTTCATATTTCTTTCTCAGTTGCGCTGCAGTAGCGCAGTGGTTGATGCCCGACTATTGCGCCTGAGTGCTCGGGTTCGACCCCCAACGCTGGCAACAGCATTTCGATGCGGGCCAAAAGAAGATGTGCCCGTGTGCTGTGCAATGTCATTACACGTTAAAGATCTCCGTGTGGTCGAAATTAATCCGCAGCCCTACACTATGGCACCTCTTCCGCTCTTTCGCTTTCACAACCACTTCCCTGCCCTGCTATTAAAGCGTGGCTCAGGTGTCCACGGAGAAAACTGGGAGATACGGAACCTTTCCTTTCCAACAAACTCGTTATTATTTATTATATACTGCTTAAGTGTAGGTGTCCACCATTCTGGAGTCCATCTAAAAGTATAAAATTCCTTCCTTCCTTTTTAAAGTAAAAATTATACAAAAATCACGGCTTGAAAACTCGGCTACAGCGTTATCACTGCAAAACTCAAAGCAGTCGCTCCATCACTAGGTTCAAGCAGTGATTAAGCCACCGCAGTTTGGTTGCGGAAGCAACACTGCGCTAGTCAGTGAGCAATTTCGCTGAGCCCCCGATGAGCCAAGCTGCGCATGCGCGAGGAGCGAGTGACGTCACATGGTGCACAGCTGGTGCGCCGGGGCCACTCTCCTCCGCGGCGCGGTGACTCAGAGGGGCCGCCGTGTTCGCTGTGCGAGCTCTTCCGATACGCTGGAGCCACTGTTCATGCGCGGAGTATATATATGTGGCACCGCGCCGGTACCGGCGCAGTCAGCCATAGAGAACGTTAGCCGAGCAGAGGCTGATCGCTTTAGATGAGCAATCTTCACAAATCGATGCTTCCCAATTCTACTTGGGATGACCATTAGTTAAACCACAGCCAATTTCTTTTCCCTTTGCAATCTTTTACAATGTTTAAGTTAGTTTTGAGGGAAAGGCAAGGGTATTATCTGTATTCACTAAAATTTGTAAAGACAAGATTAAGATAATTAGGACACAGCAAGGCAAAATGCGAAGCTCCCCACCAGTAGTATACATAGCTTACGCTCTTACATTATGGTGGACGCTTAATCTCCACCTTTAAGATATCACATGACAGCTTTGAAGGTTCCCGTTTGCATAACCCATTGCAATTCTTTTTTACTCATATGTAGTCTCTAGTTACTTAATTAGCCATCCCTCAATTTTTGGGTCTATTTTCTCAGCAATTCCTGTTATCAAAAGTCACATGCTTACATTCTCACGATGTGGATATAATTATTGCTCCGCTTAAAGGTCAACTCCGGTGGTTTTTCCATCATTTTGTGTTTTTCGTTGAATTACATTCTTCGGCACGTCCTAAATCGAACACAAAAAACCGTTTTTCGAAATTCCAATTAGAAGTATTTTTAAAAAGAAAAAACAACAAATCGAAATCGAAACTGCTTTCACGGCCAGAAACGACTTCCCAGGTGACGAAATGGTGACGTCACACTCAGTATTAGAGAAACACTCGTACATGTGTTGGATGCTGAAAATAAAGTATGGAAATCATGACGCACTGCATAAAATGGCTGAGGTATAGTTCAATATAAGCCTCACAATTTCATAATCATGCGGGAAGTGGACAGTAACGCCGGTATACTGTTTGTGACGTCAGAAACTCAGTGTTGCCGGCAGAAATAGTCTCAACTTAAGCCATGAAAACAGCATATTTTAAAGTCGCGTTGCGAGCGAACGGATTATCGTACGGCGCTCAAATTTTGTAGAATGCGTGAGGACGGAGAAGAGAATCTACAGTAAAATTTTTATTAGAATATTCGAATGTCAAAAAACCCCCGGAGTCGCCCTTTAAGGACACATACTTCACTATACTTCCCATGCATTTTTGGCCACGTTGAGGAACACGTTTCTTAGAAACTAAAAACGCTACCCTGGTAGTACATACATCATATTGTTCGTACTTTTGTGCACGTTTAACGGAAGTATACATCCTGGAACCCATTGAAAATCAGATATTTAATCAAAATTGTTCTTCTAGTAAGTACATTTTGGCTTTCTTTGATATCTAAAAATTCGTTATGAATAAAGTTTTGATTCAAAATATTTAATTCCTAGTTCAGTAGACGTTTTATAACTGCGCAAGCACCATCAGACTCATTGATTTAATAGCCCGAGCTTCGTAGTAAGTGTCAAAATCATTTTTGCGCTTCTCAGCTTGTTGCTTTTCTGGCCGGGCCTGTTTTGTGCGCTGTCGTGCTGCCCGGTCCCCAAAGTACATCTGCTTGTGGTCAGCTTCCCTCAGCCACTCGATGGTGTTGAGGCGAAAGTTGAATCCATACGACTTCAAAACGTTGACTCGTGCAATGGTACCATCACTGAAAGGAGAGTGTCCAATGTTACCCTTCTGAGGATCTGAATACTAACAAACAAGTTCTTTGGCACGCGTGTCACAAAACATGATTGAACGACTCATTGGCATTTTGAATTCGCTCATGAAGGCACTTCTCCAGGAGCTCAGCCTGTGATAGCTGCCTATACACGGGTTTCATTGTCTCCAAGACAGATGCAAGCAAAACCTCCTTGTGGACAAATGGGTTCTCCTCTGACTAAATTCTGTGGAAGGAACACCACGCATCGGGTCCTTTTGGACAAAGTCTATAGCATGGTTCAATGTTGGTGGATGATAAGTCCAAGTAGGTTGCTCGAACAACCTTCATAATTTCGTCTAAATTTTCTATATTCCTTCTGATGACCAACCATAGTATGCCTGGAGCTTGTCTATGACTCCACGCGTCAGTCGGCCTCGACGTGAAAGATTTGTTGTTGTTGTTGTTGGTGGTGGTGGTGGTGTTGTTGTTGTTGTTGTTGTTATTGTTGACCAAATAACATATGATACATACCCACAGAGGGGAATCGGCCAAGAATTGGGTACCAAAGAAAAGTTTTGAATGTTGTTGTTGTTGTTGTTGTTGTTGTTGTTGTTGTTGTTGTTGTTGTTGTTGTTGTTGTTGTTGTTGTTGTTGTTGTTGTTGTTGTTGTTGACCAAATAACATATGATACATACCCACAGAGGGGAATCGGCCAAGAATTGGGTACCAAAGAAAAGTTTTGAATGTTGTTGTTGTTGTTGTTGTTGTTGTTGTTGTTGTTGTTGTTGTTGTTGTTGTTGTTGTTGTTGTTGTTGTTGTTGTTGTTGTTGTTGTTGTTGTTGTTGTTGTTGTTGTTGACCAAATAACATATGATACATACCCACAGAGGGGAATCGGCCAAGAATTGGGTACCAAAGAAAAGTTTTGAATGTTGTTGTTGTTGTTGTTGTTGTTGTTGTTGTTGTTGTTGTTGTTGTTGTTGTTGTTGTTGTTGACCAAATAACATATGATACATACCCACAGAGGGGAATCGGCCAAGAATTGGGTACCAAAGAAAAGTTTTGAATGTTGTTGTTGTTGTTGTTGTTGTTGTTGTTGTTGTTGTTGTTGTTGTTGTTGTTGTTGTTGTTGTTGTTGTTGTTGTTGTCGTTGTTGTTGTTGTTGTTGTTGTTGTTGTTGTTGTTGTTGTTGTTGTTGTTGTTGTTGTTGTTGTTGTTGTTGTTGTTGTTGTTGTTGTTGTTGACCAAATAACATATGATACATACCCACAGAGGGGAATCGGCCAAGAATTGGGTACCAAAGAAAAGTTTTGAAGTATACTTGTATATAATAAAAAGCGATTTGCGGAGTAGAGGAAAGGCAACAAAAAGGGAAATAAATGAAATATAAAATGAAAAGTGGTAACACACAAGGGAGATTGACACTGCAGTTGTAGAACAAGTGATGTTTAAATATTTAGCAAGGCAGACTATTTGATTCCAGTAAAAAAATTTGCATGGTGGTGAAAACAGACCTGTTGCTGTGTTCAAGGATGGTGGCGCCAAATTATAACCATATCGGGCTACTTAAATTGAGGTCAAGCTGTTGAAATAGCCTTTTCATCAACTGTCTTCTCAACGTATAGTGAGGCGGACGGCAAAACAATAAAAGCGGCAACGGATACAGCGTTAATTTCCCAGCCATGAACGTCATAGGGCTACAACCCTAGCCAGGGGACCTTTGGCAGTCTCCCGAGCACATGAAAGAAATCGAAGCCGTTGACTACTGCTGATACAAGCTGGAAAACCATTCGTCTCCGGGCCAGTGCGGACCGTCACAAAGCCGAGTCATTCGGAACGCCGGACATCCTAAAACCACCCTCGAGCAAGCCCAACACCTTTCCGCCCACTCCGCGCTTACCAAGTCTTAACAACTACAAAGTGATTATACGGCCAAAAGACCGCCTCGATCTCGGTTACTGGGACCAACATGCTCATGCTGTGAATACTGCCCTTATGCATGCCGCACGAGGTTTGACGCTCTTAACAGTCCCCATATCCGAATTTTGAGCAGCAAAAAAACTCATTTACTTATTTATAGGAAGGGAAAGGCGCGGTAACTGTCTCATTTGTTTTATGTGGACACCTCACCCGCGCCGTAAGGGAAGGAAGGGAGGTGGGAGTGAAAGTGGAAAGAGAGGAAGAGGAGCCGTAGTGGAGGGCTACGGAGTAATTTCGACCACCTGGGGACCTTTAACGTGCGCTGACATCGCACCAAAACATCCTGATTATCGGCACTTCACATGTGGACGACGCTACGAACCTTGCTCACATCACCGCCTTAACCTTGGAAGACAAACAATATGTTGTCAATGCCTATGTCGCCACCACGGACTTCTCCTGTAAAGGTGTTGTGCACAACATTGACCCGAACGCCACTGACGAAGTTCTCACCAAACACTTTCGCTCGCGCACGCACGTCATCCTCGGAGTGCGCCACCTTGGCAAAACGAACACTGCGCGGTTATAGTTTTTGAAGGCAAATAAGTCCCTTTCGCTGTTAACTGTGGCTGGATCGAACGTCGATGTTTCATCTATCGCAATACTCGCCCAACCCATCTTGTGATTACTGTGGAGAGGACGGACATAGGTCTGACGTCTGCCCGGATCCGGCCAATATCGTGTGCCCTGACTGCGGCACTCCTGACCCTGCAGACGACCATAACTGTCAACCCCAGTGTGTCCTGTGTGATGACCACATCGAGTAAACTCCAAGGACTGCAAGAAGAAATTCTTCCAGCCAAACACAAGGAGGAAACCAAGAGAACAAGCTCCCCAAGTGCCTGAAATCATAGGGCAAACGGAAGACTGCCCGCCACTATCGTTAACCTCAGCTACCCAACCGCCTTCCAGTACCCACTCCCGTTCAAGCTCTGATTCGGGCTTTAGGAACAGCACCGGTGACCTAACCCCGAAGCAGAGTACGACCCAGGATCGCAAGGATGGGCCCCAGATATCATCGCGGACTGTCGTTCGCCCCCTCCAATGAGAGCCAGTCATCAACAATGTCCAGATCATGTAACACGGGTTTGGTGAGTACTGCAGAGTGGCCTCCCCTCTTACCCTCCTCATATCAACATACACTCCTTACAGAGCTAAAAAAAGAAAACGCCCGGTTGAAAAAACAATTAGCCGAACTTACCAAAAAAATCAAGGCACTCAAAAAGACACCCACTCACAACGCTGAACCTCTCACTCCAGCTCCCACATCACCCCCGTCTGACTTTGTGCTCTGTGAACTAGTGCTAGAATTCCGAGAATACAAACACTCAATAACCAATTAGCTATTTTTGAACAAACGATCCATCAGCGCATGAATGAAGAACAATCCAAAACTCGCAGCTACACTGACTCAGCCATCAAGGCTCTGTGTGCAGGAACCGAAGTCCGCCGTAAAAAGCAGAAACTCCATGGGGCCTCTACCACCATGGTAGACACTGATGAAGAAGAAACAGAAGCATGGCCACCAGAAGAATATTAACTATATGGCAATGGAATTGCAGGGGATTCCAACATAAAAAAGCCTCTCTTCAGCAATTTATACTTCACTCCAGTGATCCCCTTGCCGCAATTCTTCTGCAAGACGTTAACCGCTCCCCGATTCGTCTCTCGGGATACAGTACCCACCAACGCTCCCCCACTACCTGTATACTTGTCCATAGAGAATATACTGGTGTTTTGCACGATTCCTTTGACGACAATGTTATCACGTCTCGATAAAACGCCAAGGAGGACCCAAAGATAGGACGGGTTTAATAATCAACCAGGACGAGTATTGCGTTCAAACTTCCTTCTGTTCCAGGCTCGCGCTTGTGGGCCAGTCATCATCTTTGGCGTCGTCTTCTATGCGGCAATATTGACCATTGCTATTTTGAACTGTTCCCCTTTCTCGTGGCAGTCAAAGTGTACATATTTTAAATGTGTACAGCAGTCCGCGTAAAAGAAGTCACAACTACAGTTTTCTCATCAAACGCTTTCGGGCACACGCGGGCCGTGCCCCAGCCGTCATAGCCGGAGATGGCAGACGGATGTGTGGCAGACGGATAACCCTGCCTGGGGTTATCCGCCTGCCACACATAAGGAACGCAAGTTGGTAGACCTGGCATCTAATGAAGCCCTCACTACGCTAACGGACCCTTCGCACCCCACACGAATGGGTAACAGCGTCTCTCGGGACACTTGTCCCGATCTCACCTTTGTAAAAAATTGTCGTAATCCCTCTTAGACAAACCTAAATGAAACACTAGGCAGTGACCATTGTATTCTATCTACCACTATAGTAAGTAACAAGTGCAGTCGGTCTTTAGGTACTGTCAAGATTGTTAAATAGGAGAAATGGCGTGAGGCTAAGCCTACTACTCACCCGGAGCATATATCAGATATCGACGAATGGATATCTGACCAACTCGCACAGGTCCAGAAGTACACCAAAACTCTCCGCACATCTAATGAGACTCCGGCTGTTGACCCCTACCTACTTCACCTGTGGAAGGCCCGCCGTGCCCAAACGATTGGCGCTGGAAAAAGCAAAAGCCTAATTGTAAGCTTAGGCAACGGATCGCCGACCTCACCCGCCGGGCGGCCGATTACGCAACTATATCCCATCAAAGCTGGCGTGCCCTATGCGATAATCTCCGGGGCAAACTCGGCGTTTCCAAAACCCGGAACATATTCTACGCGTCCTTATTGATCCAGCTAACCGAAATACCGAACAGAAATCAACACTACGAAGAATTATTCACGGATTCGCAGGTACAAACGAGGATCTGTTTGCAACGCTTACTAAAAAGTATATCTGCACCGAACCCTCTAGTTCCTACCCTGACTGCACAGGTACGCAGAATCTCGCCCTGGATTCTGATATCATCGTTGCGGAACTGCGCGCAGCTCTGGCCGCTATGAGGAAATGTGCAGCGCCGGGGCCAGATCATATCACTGGCAAACTTCTCTTTAATCTTGACGATTCAGCCCTTGAGGCTTTGACTGAATATTTCAACCGTAACTGTTGGGCACAAGGAGTTATTCCTGACTAATGGAAGACTGCGACGAGCCATTCTGGCTTTAGATCTGCGCGATGCCTTCGATAACATTACCCATAGCAGCATTCTTTCCAGCCTGAACTCCACCAACTGTGGTTATCGTACCTACAACTATGTACGAGCTTTAACCAATATTAAAGCCATCCTTAATGTGGACGGAGCTATTCCACACCCATCAGCCTAGGTCCTATGGGCACAATACTTCCACCACTGCTTTTCAGCCTCCTTATGAAGGACCTTCCCAATAAGCTCAACAGCCTTCCGGGAGTTCGACAAGCCATCTACGCGGACGATGTGACCATTTGGACTGCCCATGGTAATGAAGCCGAAATTCAAGACAAACTCCAAGCGGCGACAGACCTGGTCAGTGCCTATGCCGCTTCTCGTGGCCTTGCCTGTGCCCCTGAGAAATCGGAAATTCTTATTATTGGCCGCCGGTGACATCCTCCTTACAGTGCCACCTCGCCAATTGAGGTCATCCTGGACGGCAAATGATAGAAGTGAAGCCGGAGATCAATATCCTCGGCCTCGTTATCCCTAACGGCCGCTCCCATTCCTCTACACTCAATCATTTAGTCAACACTACCGATCAAATTATATGAATTCTTCAACGAGTTCAACATCGAAACTACGGCATTAGGGAGCCAGGCGCACTGCAGCTGGTCAACGCATTCATTATCGCCCGCATTACCTATGGCACGCCATACCTTCCGCTTCGTAAGCAGGAGCTCAATCGGTTGAACACTCTTGTCAGAAAAGCGGTCAATACAGCCCTGGGGCCTCCCCAATGGACGTCTACTGACTGCTTACTCCAACTTGGCGTTCATAACACCATTGAAGAGTTGCATGAAGCACATCGCCTGGCGCAACTTGTCCACTTAGCGGCCTCGTCCACTGGAAGACATGTCCTTCAAACTCTCAATATTGCCCCGCCCTATACCACCCAAAACCGAGAAGATCTGCCACAGAATATCCGCCGAGCCATTACCGTCAAACCTCTCCCCAAGCACATGCATGCAAGACCGCCGACAGGCAAGAGCCACTCACTCTCGAATATATGGGACAGCCAACCGAATACTCTGTACGTAGACGCTGCTGGCCCTGTCAACGGACACATGGCCATTACCATGACATCTCCAGCGGGCACTCTCAACTATGCCTCTCTTCGCACCACCGAACCGAGTATTGCCGAAGAAGCAGCCATCGCTCTGGCCGCCGCCACTAATGCACAAGCTACCATCATGTCAGATTCACCGCCTGCCGTAACTATCTTCGCGGACGCATCGGTGCCGCCAGCCGCTGAATCCTCGTCGCTAATCCTCCGAAAAGGATCAGTGTGATCTGGATTCCGGGACACCAGTCGATGCCCGGCAATGAAGCTGCCCATCGACACGCTCGCGCGCTCCTTCCCCGAGCCTCCCCTCTCCCGGATCACATGCATGACTCCCCGATTCTTACATGCACAGAACTGCTTAAATACTACAGGGTGTTTCGCCGTACATTACCTCCCCCTTCTCCCACCCTGTCTACTCAAGAAGCAGCAACTTATCGCTGCCTGCAAACTAGTACCTTTATTACACCATTTCTCCTAAACCTCTGGTACCCCTCCCTTTATTCCCTTGACTGCCTACATTGCGGTGAGCGGGCAAAGCCCTGCCACATGGTTTGGGCGTGCTTAGTTACCCCTTCTTTAGCCCTCTCCCTCAACCCTGCATGGAAGGTTGGGAGGCCGCCCTGCAGGACCCCTACCCGGAGCGCCAGCAATGGCTGGCTCGCCGCGCCTCGACCACCGAGGCGATCGCCGCCCCCATTTTGCCACTTGCCGCGTCCACGTACGCAACCGACTTGCTGTCCATTGAATCGAAGCGTCTGATTAGTGGTTCTGCTCTCTTCTCCCTCCTCTGTGTTGAATATGGGATGCATGTTACGAGGGAGGGGGGAATGATTAGATTTTCTCGGCAGTCCTGTGGGATGCTTGTTTTAGAGCACAACTCTGGCGCCCGTTCCTAGGTTTCGCGTCGTCACCATCGTCGGCGTCGACCGCGTCAGCCTCGTAGCCAGCCCTGCTCCCCTTTCATCCCCCCAGTTCGAGCCGGCGCTTCGGCAGCCGGAGCCTCGCAGGAAGATGGGGGGGGGGGGGGGGCTTACTCAGCGGCGAACGATGGGGGCAAGAGCGCGCGCAGCTACCGGAGAACACGAGCAAAGTAAGGGGGGTCACCGGAGGCAGCGCTAGCAGCGATTGACTGATGCCGCTGCCGCCGCTAGCGAGTCAAGACAACGTGACTGCGTAGAACACCATCACCAGTATGCAGAAAGAGGAGGTCCCCCTTCTTCCTGCGTGGCGGCGAGGGTGCTCTCTGGTTGCCGAAACGTCGGCTCGCTGTCAGCGAATCACCGTGCATGCATCCCGAATTCTCACTCGCTGTCGCTGCTATCTGTTCGTCGAGCAACGTTCCTATGGGCCCACGCGCTGCTTCCCGCAACCTTCCGATAACTAAATTGCTCTCTTCTCTCCGACCACAAAGCTTCTTTCACGACAGCCAAGAACTGTTAGTGGAGTGTTTCTTGATGGAATGTGTGTGAAAAATTAAAAGAAGTTGTCTGTAATTGTACATACGTGTCTTGCTCGAAATCTGCCTCAGTCTATCGAAAAGGTGAAACAGCTGATAAGCGGCGCTCAAATTTCGCATTAGGAAGTAACGGAATCGCTGAGCTTTAAACGGAGCTCGCTGCGCGCTCGCATTCACAATGCTCGTAGCCATAGGCTGTGAGGTATGTTCGAGCATTATGCTGGCCTCTCTGGTAGAGAGCAACGAAAACAAGAGGCTGCATCTGATACATCAGCTAGTACAGCCAGTCGATAACTTACGCTGACCACAGGTCAGACAAGGAGAGCAAAAGCCGACTAAATTTTACGCTTTCGCTCTTATATCTAGGTTCAAGGCACGCTAAACTGCCACCCATTTTTCCGTTTTTAAGCATAAAGGGAAAAAACATTTCCCTCATGTCTGAAGGCAAAACAGCCCCGTGACTAGGCAGCCCTATCGCTGGCAGTGTGTATAACTAGCTGGTTATAGTAACGTTGATGTGTATAGCCATGTGCATGGCTCAGACGGCGTGTTTCTAATTATCCGAGCCAGAAGCGACTCACTTTTGAATAGGATGGGCTTTTTGTACACATACAGCCCGATACAATTCGAGAAGGCAGCAGACTTCAGACTATTAGTTTTCCCTCAAAGAAAGCTGTCGGCTGGTTCTCGTAACATGGTAGTTAACCCCTCGTGAGAAATCGACATTCCATGGTTCTACTCAAAAGGTTAGGCCTAAAAGGGAAAGCGACGGGCTTTTACATCCGTCCGATGGAGAATGGGCTACAGCTTTATTGACTACACACTGTCGGTAGGGCTGTCACGCTACAACACAGTGACAGACGCCTCCGTCCCTTTCTTCCCTAGCTTCCGCTGCAAAGCGTCGACAGCAACTGGAGCGGCATTTGGCTTCAAATAAAGCTAAGTCCTCCAACCATACTGTGTTATCTCCATGGCCTGGAGAAAAGGTCCAAATTATGTTGTCCTCTACCAAATTATATGACAATGGAACGGCCTTCTGCCAGAGCAGAATATAAAAATATTGGCATCTACTGGCAGGTCTCACCACTTGGTGGCAGTAATGAAGTGAGAACTCACAGCTTAGGCAGAAATTTAATTTTAAATTGGTTAAGAATCAAGTTTGAGTGGACAGTGGCATCATTTTATTGCAAATAACATGGTATCTGCTTGAAGTGTCTCCATCGAATATGACTATGCCACTGCATCAGACACAACTATTTGTGTTCACATCAACTTACGGCAGCCTCCTTTTCTTTCCATAAATTAGAGCTACTTTTAATTGCTAATTTTGCTTAGGTCGTTTTAATGTGCTTTCAAAACAGTCTCACAACCAAAGATGCCGCTTCACTTGCAGCACTGCCACATGCAAAAATGGTTGTTGGTATAGCATCGGGTTTAATTTATTCATGCCATTAGATTTAAAGCTTAGTACTCTCAATTACAGTTTTAACAAAACCTGTGCATCTCAGTTAATGACAGATTCTGCAAATGACCTAGTCAATGCGGCAGTTATGTTCATAGAGCTGCATATAGTTGCTATACTGAGTGCATGTCATGTAAATAATGTTAGTGTTTGCAGACTCTGTACACATTAAGAAAGCGAGATCATATTGAAAAATAAAGTTTAAATTTTTCTGCCATGTTTACTGGCTCCGCAGCTGGTATTTGTTAATTTGGGGATGGAAGTTTTGGATGACGCAAAAGAAGTTGTTGAACAAGCCAGTACTGTCACATTCCTTACCATTCCTAATATCATACACCAATATGACCTTAGCCCTCAACTCTTATAGCTGGCAGTTTTTTGATCTCACCAGTATTTTGCTATAAAAGAAAAAAATGCAACACAGTGCCAGCTCAACTAGAAGCTTTTATTTATTACTAAGCAAAAGGAAGTCCTAGTGAGGTCCACGAAGGGGCCTCGTGTGACATCATGCTCTCGAACGCGCACACGCACACACAAAACAGCACACACATCTGTACATCGGCACGTGACACTTGGCAGACAGCTGCTCGAAACCGGCACGCTCTCCGGAGACCAGGAGAGAAGGAAGGAAGGAAGCAGCAAGACTTGGAGGCGGGAGAAACGATCTCCGGTCTGTAAGAACAGTTCCGGCACAGTTCAGGAGCACAGCACTGATAAGCTACTGTGCCTGGCTTTGTCCAGCGAAGACACATCGGGGTCATTCATGGAAAGAAAGACAAGAGAGTAAATGGCATTAGGAAAAGGCAAGCTCTGCACATTCGTAATAGCCTCTTCTATTAAGCACAAACACACTCTTCTTTGCGCAGAAACGACGCAAGTCTAATTGAGCCAGGGGATGAAACAGAATGTGTCCTATCCTCTTCTGCCCTCAGCCTTTGCGTCATGAGTCATGCTGTCATTCAGTTTCAACAGCATGTAGCAGGACAAGGACATAGCATGGCGGCACACACCAGACAAACAGCGCTGTGTGTTTCTATACGCTCTGTCCAAGTCCTGCAACTGCTAGAAAACCAACTAGCCTGACTTGTCTTCTATATGCTGTCGTTGCCTGAAGCTTCAGAACTTATGCCGAGATGCAGGTTCAAGATACTGTCTTAAAAGAAAGCGATCAATGACCAATGACTCCCGAGTCTGACAATGATGCAATGCTCCTGTCGCATGCAGACCTTGTACAAGAGGTAGCTCTGCTTTTGGCTGCCTACGACGACTACATGGCGCTCTTCGAGGTTCAGGTTAACCTGACTACCCGCAAACTGAGTAGGGTGCAATGGTACATTCACTATTTCTCACTTTATCTGAAAGACACTAAAACTTTCCATTTGTCCGAGGTTGGTTGGTTGGTTTGCAGGGTTTAACATCCCAAAGCGGCTCAGGCTACAAGACAAACCTCAGTGGAGGGCTCCGGAGTAATTTTGACCACCTGGGATTCTTTAATGTGCACTATCGCACAGCACACGGGCACCACATTTCTCTGACATGGCTAGATGTAATAAATCAACAATGGTTTATGCTACCACCAAGCAGAGGTGCCACCAAAGATGTCTGACAGCTAATAGCAACTCTGAACATTGCTTTCAATTCTGCTGGCATAGGATTAAAGTCTGAACTGCAAGCTCTCGCATGAAAGCCTCGCATGAAAAAACCGTCATATTCCGCTGTTTCTATCGTTTAGAGGCAATAGATGAGAAATGCCTCTAACAGTCAAGCACAGTACAGTGAAACCTCGTTATAATGAACAGTTAAAAAATCGGAAAATAGTTCGCTCTATCCATAATTCGTAATATAAAATTTCATATAAAATCCATGCAAGAGCAGCAAAATTCAATCAGAGAAGGCACAGCAACTTGGAGTGTGCCTTCTTAGGTCACGTCCGTTTATTTACGCGCAAAGAACTGCGTTATCGCAGCCTGCTTTTTTGTGTTGATCGCGTTCCGTATCACGCCTTGTTCCACAGTTTGCAAACGCTCAACAAGGGCAAACCCACTACTCTCAATAGCACTGTAGTGGCGGCGCAGTAAATCCAATGCAGTAAGCGCTTCTTGTGAAGTCGGAATGTTCTCATCGTTTGCACGGTCAGCCTGAGCTTCGTCTGCGGGATGTTCAGAAACTTCCACAGCGATTTCGGCGTCCGTCAGTACAGCCGTGGTCGCCGCGATGTCGTCGCCGCCTACAAAGTCCTCTACAGTCATTGTTGCGGGCATGTCACCTCATCGAGCTCGCGGAGCTCTGCTTCTGCTTCGTCCCCATCGTCACTTGATGCGCGGGCCTCTGCTGGAACAAAAGCTGCGTGCCGAAAGCAGTTGGCAATCGTTTCGCCTTTCACGCTGTCCTATGCCGCTTTAATGCTCCCAGCAAGTCGATCTTCAAGTCCTGCTTCATAAGAAGCTTCACGAGAAGAGTGTCAATCAGTCTCTTCTTGTAAACTGCCTTTATCTTGAGCTTGGTCTTTAACATCAGTTCAGGTTTTTTTTTTTTTTCACGTTCACCGCCATCACAGCACTACGCACACCCGCGCACCACACTCGACACGACGACCGACGCAGCCTCCGCCGAACGCTACGACGGCTCGGCCACGCCGCTGCTAACACTAAAACCAAAACACGCGAATGGCGCAAAAACCAAAAGAGCAAGTTATTTCCTTCCTCCATCCAAAAAGGCAAAAAACAACATTCGATCGTGCCGCTGCCGCTGAAGCGGCGCTGTCGGCGATTGTGAGATGCAAACGATTTCTTATGGCCTCCGAAATCATCTCCGTGCGCACAAACAGGCACGCGGAGGTAATCTCGGAGGCCATAGATTTCTTCGGCTGTCAACTCCCAATGCCGTCGTGGCATCTGTGGCGCCGTCAGCGCCTGCGAGGTAATCCTGAACGTTTGCTGCGCCACATAACACATACGTAGTGCAACGAAGCCTACCTCCTGCTATTAAAGTGAGGTAGTGCTTGGCGTCGGGAAGTTCGTAATATCCGTTTTATGCCGAACCGCGTTCGCTATGGGAAGTACATGTGTTTGACAAAAATATTTCGGGAGAGTTCGCTATATTCAATAATTCGTTATATGTGTGTTCGTTATATCGAGGTTTGACTGTAATACTGCACACGTGCCTCCACTTCTTGCCCCTAGTGCTTCGCGCTGCTAAGGGCTGCCAATGTCCAGTCGTTTCTTCCCTTGCTTGCCTCTTGCCGCACTATTAACCTTTTACTTTCTGAACGGAGTGAGCCGCCTTCTTTCCATGCTCATAGTCAGCTTTACTTTGTATTTCCTACGTGCTGCATGCTTTCCCTCACGGCTCCAAAGCTTACGTAAAGTTAGCTGCTCTTTATGAAGATGGGCAGGGCAGTAAAGCCATTGGGAAAAAAAAAAAACTATTTTAAAAAAAGACATTTTGCCTTGAGATCCTAGGTAGAGTGCCTGCGGCGATCTTATTATCTTATTGTGTGGGTAGTATGTCGCTGCAGCAGGACACACTTTACTATAACCAATATTTATAAAAACTGTTGTTGCTTATTATAAAGGGGGAAAATGTAGTCACCTGTGGAAAACGAACTGGGATTTCAGTCTCACTCTACTATATTTGCGTTTTTACTACAGCAGGTTCCTACTGTACTTTTTTATCCTTTGAGGCCAACTGTTATTTTTCACTTCTACCCTGGTTAAAAAGGCATAAAAACATTTGAGGACCCAATAAAGAACAAGTTGCTAAGCTATCCTCCCTGCAAGTCAACATGGTCGTGAAGAAGCCTAGTTGAGTTTACCGAGTGCTTGATGCATATGTGAATGGCTTAAGTGAGATTATGGTTAGTAGACACACATCCATATACAGCGAACAGCAGTCAGATGTTGACTGCATCCCTGTGGATGTTTTCTGCAACCTAATGTCTTCCTTAATAGGTGACAGGTACAAGTAAGCTTCTACAGTGAAGCTTCTCCTGTTTCACACAACCAAAGAGTGAAGGGCTGGGTAGGCACATCGATCGTTAGTTGCTGAACGGAGACGAAGAGACATTCGTTGTCCCAACATCTCTCTTTCACACGTTGTTCTTTAACTAGACCCTGTAAAGCAAGGTGTACCACGCAGAGTACTGAAAAAAGCAAAAATGCAAACTGTTTTCACCTACGCTCACAGATGTGCACCAGCTGTATGCATTACTGCAGACAAGGGCTTTTTTTTAACACACGCAAAAATTTCAGTTTTTAAATGATTAAAAAAAGTAAAATGCTTACTTCCCTTCCAAATTCATGCTCACCCATTTATTGATGCAAATATTTTTTTTTAATCAGCACTTACTTTTGACCCGTCCTACAATGCAAGATTCCAAACATCCAACATCTACTTCAAAATTGCATTTCTCATAGTGAGCAATGGTTTTCACATTGCAATGTGGAAAATTATTTACTTTTCTTTTCAAGAACCCCACACTGCCATCAAAGGTGTGGAATCTGAAAAAATGGCATCCAAAGAGGAATTTTCTGCAGTGTTGCATAGGTCCCTGTTGTAAAAAACGCATATTTTTAATTTTTTTATTTTTATTTGTGTCAAGAAACTGATGCTTTTGTGTGTGTTTTTTTAACTAAATTTTTTGCTGAGCATTTTTCTTTTTCAGCACTTCTCACTAATACAGTGAAAGCTCGTTAATTCACAACTCGTTAATTCAAAATTTTGGATAATTCGAAATAGTCATCGTGGTCCGGTCCGCAGCGCATAGAAATCTATGCGCGTAACAGCTCGTTAATTCACTCAAAAATTGGCGCCGCCACCCATAATTCGAACTGCGCGCCGCCAAGCGGCGCTGTTAAAAACCATCGTTGGAAGTTTTCACGCAGAACGATAGATGGCACAACCATCGGGCCGCCGCTAGGGTGCTGGAACAAGTACTAAACAGTCTTTCCTGCCGCGACTCCTTCGAGGAACGACGTTTTAGTGTTATCGACCACGGTTTCGTGTTGCATTTCGTGAGCCCTCGTTTTGCACGCCGCTTGTTGTGAGCTTGTTTCCGCGAGATGTGTTCGCGTGGGAAATACTGTGCCAAGACGGTGAAGGAGAAAGTGGCTATTTTACGCGAGGTGGATGAACGGAAGGCCAGCAAAGTGGAAATCGCGAAAAAGCACGGGATTCCACCAAGCACGTTGTCGACGTACGTCCGAAATAGGAAGGCCATCGAGGATGCCTATGAAGCCGAAGATTTCGCCAGCAACAGAAAAAGGCTTCGGTTAGCCAAGTATCCGGAAATTGAGACCACTGTGATCACGTGGGTGAAAGAAATGAGAAGCGCTGACATTCCACTGAGCGGCCCAATTATCATGGCGAAGGCGGCCGATTTCGCCCTGAGCTTGAATGTGGAAGATTTTGTCGCCTCCGAAGGATGGTTTCACCGCTTTAGAGACAGACATAATCTTGTCTTCCGGGTGTTGTCTGGAGAAGCCAAAGAAGTGGATGCAGAAACTTGTGCCACGTGGCGAAGCGGTGCTCTGCAGCAGTACTTAGAAAGCTACTCGGCACATGATATATTCAATGCTGATGAGACGGCTTTGTTTTATAAGCTCCAGCCCGACAGAACAGTAACATTTAAAGGGGACAGCTGCGCTGGCGGCAAGCGAAGCAAAGAGCGGATTACTGTTCTGGTCGCCGCTAATATGACCGGGACGGAGAAGGTCCCTCTTTTTGTTGTCGGCAAGGCACATAAGCCTAGATGTTTCAAGAACATTAGGACACTGCCGACGGAATACTCCGCCAACAGCAAGGCGTGGATGACGGGCGAATTGTTTAAAAAATGGCTCTTGAAATTCGATCGGAGGATGGAGCTAGGGAAGCGTCAAGTTCTCCTCATTGTGGATAACTGCTCGGCACACAAAGTCGACGCCGAGCTGAAAGCCACAAGGCTCGTCTTTTTGCCCGCCAACACGACTGCGGCCTTGCAACCGATGGATCAGGGGGTGATCAGAAACATCTAATGTTTCTATATGCGCCACATGATCGAGCGCATGACTTTGTGCACTGGAAACCAGAAGACCAGCACCATCACATTGCTCACAGCAATGCACATGTTGGTGCGTGCATGGGAGCAGGTCACGCCGTCCACAATTGCAAACTGCTTCCACCACTGTGGCTTTGCTGCCGGAAGTATGAAAGAAAGTGGCGACGATGGGAGTCCGGAGCCTCTGCCTGCGGCTGTGCGTGCTGTGCTGCAGGACGTCAGTTTTGATGATTACGTTGGAGTAGACAGCGATGCAGCAGTGTGCGGTGCCCTAAGTGATGAGGACATTGTCGCTGAAATTGTTGGGGAGCAGTCTGTCCCAGAAGAGGCAGAAGACAAGGACGACGACGAGGAGCAAGAGCCCGTGCGTCCATCCGCGGCAGAAGTTATGGGAGCGCTGAATGTCGCGCGCCTTTTCTTCAGCTTTGAAGAGGGGGAAGAAGACTCCCTGCGTCGCATTCGCATGCTAGAAGACCGAGTGAGTACGGTAGCCCTCAGAGAGAAGAAGCAGAAGATGATAACAGACTTTTTTGCTAAATAAATGTTTTTCGTGCCCTCCGGGCATCAAACGCCTTCATTTTTGCTCACTTTCATTAGCTCGAATTTTGGTTAATTTGAACTGGCCTAGCGGCCCCGTGGAATTTGAATTAACAAGCTTTTACTGTACCATTGTTTGATACTAAACAGTCCTGTACCAAGCAAGGTTTGTTAAAGAAAAAAATATGTATTGATGACACCACCCAAAAGCCGCCCCATTTCCCATGGGCAGGAAAGTGTTAAAAAGACTTCTATCACAACAGCAAGGTTAAAATGTCACCTGCCAGGAATGCTGGATAGAGGCCTGCTGGAAGACTACCGCAGAAGCTAGCCATAATGGCAGAACAACCTGGGACTGCAGAGGTCGCACTGGCCGTCATGAAAGTTTTATATTGATTTTGGGAATTTGAGTATTTCTGTGCAATTTTACTGATCACAAAACACAAAAATAATCACATCAATCAGCTCATTTTATAACGAGACATGCCAGTTTTTTTACATTCATGCAATGCAGCTGCACCTTCCGACAAAAACGCACTGAAAACTTGTCAATTTCTCATCACACGTTTTTGCTGCTAGGGCACTATACTCCCGGACAAGTTATTGTGGCTATGCAGCCGAAGCTACAGAGCCAGAACGCATCACCTAACTAGGCAGCAGAATATAGCCCTAAGATAAATTATGCGGATCACGCTCTGGAATATTATATCATCACAGAAATGCCTATACTGTTATTACATCAAAGATTGCGCTACAATACAGGCCAGTACAACTTTAGTGTGATGCATTTTAGGGGGGATGTGGGTCTTAAAATACCTTTCTTCATTATTTGTCCAATCTGAATTAAACTTCTCAGTCTTGAGCAGTTTTTCATGCTGATTTCAAATCTGTACTTTGATTTTTGATAGCTACATTTGTTCAAAAGCTGCAGTAGATTTAAAAAATAATCAAAAGGTACTTCTTATGGGGCATTTTGCCTAGCCAAACACAAAATGTAGTTGCATAGAATCAATGCCAAAGACATACTCTAGGGGGTGATGCTAATTTCATTAATTCGAAAGCAACTTATAGACAATGAAAACGGACCAACCCTTACTACATACACTTTTCTCTAATTAGCTCACATTCTAATTTGCAATAAGCACAACTGCATCAGTGCAATATGAATAGCATCACTGCCTAGATCTTTTTAGTATGATTACAATGATACTTAATTTGTCAGTGTCACTTAAAAACAACATAGAAAAAAGCCCCGTAAGGCTGAGTGCAGTGCCCAAAAACACAGAAATGAGAAAAACGCGTTTGAAGTTTCAGACAACTGTAACATTTTCTAGAATACAGCTATAGCAATGTGAATCAGTGTCTAGCTCTACTCTTTAAGAGAAACGCTATACTAAATGTGTGACAGTACCATACCCTCAAAAGTGCAAAAGCTTGTCATAAAGCTATGTACTACCCCTAGAATCAGCGTGAGAAACTACATTTATCCCTTCACATGCCTGCTCCAGAGCCCTACAAGGTAAAGAAATACTTAAATTTGTGCAATAACATGGTATCACCACATTAATAAACCAAGGTTTAAGGCCAACACACAGTGCCATTTATTCTTCAAATCGACCTAATAAACTGGTCACTGTCTTATAATGAAACTGCTGTGCAGCAGACGCAGAGCCGCATGCAGAGTCCTATGCTGGAGCAATAACTGTTATTCACACTCCATTGCGTACTGCTGCGCGAAATTTCTTGTTCGCCGCACTTATCATGCACTCTGCGAGGGAAAAAAAACAAAAAAAAAAAACGAGATCGTCCACAGAAGTCGCGGCTGAGGAGCGCGGACAACGGCGCGCTGTCAGGAATCTTTATCAGAAGTGATGCGATGAAAAAGCTGAGAATGACGGCATCGATGGAGTTGATCAGGATCAACTGAACAGTTCAGTACAACATATTCATGCTATCTTCAAGGTGTCTGGAAGCGCACGGCGATGATTCTATGCCGCTGTACACGCCACATCGAACGCAACATATGACCCTGGCAGCGCGCCATGGTCGTCATTCTTTATCGGTGCGTTCACCGGACACTCTCGTTTTCTTTTTTTTGTATATAATTTCTTGACTCGCGTAAGTCCAAAAGATAAGTGCCGACTGCAAGCGCAATTGATACGATAGCACGGGCACGAAGAAAATGTGCTCAGCGGCCGCCGCGGTGACAAACTAAAGAAAAAACGAAAATGGCGCCAGTCGTGGTGGCCAATGGGAAGCGCGAGATGCAGGGCTCGCCTCGCGAGCGCGCGCGCCAGCCAATCAGTGGCTAATAACGGCTTTCGGAAAACCTGCGATGGCACTCAATCGGCTTGTGTGACGCCATTTTGACATGCCTCAAAATATGCACAATCGTATTTTGCGATCGGCCGGCTGCTTCGCCCGCGGCGCTGGCGGGAATTTTGAACAAATTTTGCTTCTTCTGGGCCATTTCACAGCTCCCATGGCGCTTTAAACATCACTTTTATTGTATGTCTAGATCGAATTCAGCGTTGATATGTTTAGGTGCTTGAAGATACAAACATTCCGAAAATGTGTTTTTCTCAAAATCGATTTTTTGTCCATATTTTACTATGCTAAGCCCCGCGTCCCACCTTAACATCAGTACACGACACTGTGCAGACGGGATGGCTTCACCATCTGCCGGGAATCTCCCGAAGCATACGTCGTCTGCTGCCACTGCTGCAGCGTATACCTGTTGGTTTCTGTGCACTTTTGCAATGTGTTTGTTTCGGTAGCGTACGTAGTGCGTGATATTCATTAACCATGAATATACGTTCACTAAGACCTTAAGCAGTGCAAAGAAAGATACAGTAAAACCTCGTTGATACGTTTTTTTTAAAATGCGAGGAAAAAACGTATTATCCGGGAAAACGTATGATCCAAACTCACCTTGATTTCCGAAAATCAAGACTCGAGAACGATGTGCAAGGGCATTTTTTATTTCCATTCTCACTGCTTAAAGTAGTCGACCAGCGTTCGCTGATGAAGGGTGCGACTATTAGCAAGGTAGAGCTGCTTCTCTAGCTTACGCATGTTCTTGTCTGCCACGCTGTTCTCTTTGTCGCGGAAATAACTCCGCAGCGCATCAAGTCCGGCGGCGGCCTGGGCGAAAGTAGTCTGGATGTCCTCCTCGTTTTCTTGTTCGCTATCAGACGCTTCGCCGCCTCGTACCTCGGCCACAACTTCAGCGACGCTTTGCGGCTCGCAGGTCGGCACGTTGTCGTCGACAGCAACAAAATCTGCAAATAAGCCATCGGCACCGGTTGACCGAAACTCTTGTTCGTCGATCTCTGCACTGTCGTCGCTGGGCTCCTGGGTCTCCTCGGCCCCTGGCACGCGCCGAAAACCGCACTTGTGAAAGCAGTTACGCACAGTTTCGCTCGTAACGCTTTCCCACGAACTGATCAAGTAGTGCATTGCGTCTAGCAACGACAACTTCCCCGGGTCCTGCTGTCGTGAAACACGAGCCAGGAATCGTCGCACAATGCACTTTCTATACAAGTGTTTCACGTTTTTTATAATCCCGGCGTCTAAAGGCTGCAGATGACTCGTTGTGTTGCTCGGAAGAAAAATGACGCGGACGTTTCGAAGAAAAGAAGTGTCCTTCGGGTGGGCCGCGCAATTGTCTAGAAACAGCAGCCCGTTCCTTCCTCTCGATCCGAGTCGTCCGTCGAGGTACCGAAGGAACACTTCAAAAATGCTGCACGTCATCCACGCCTTTGTGTTATTTTTATAAACACAAGGCAAGTGTGCGATATTGCGCAAACAGCGCGGGTTCTTGGCTTTCCCAATCACCCAAGGCTTGAGCATATCGCTCCCATCTTCATTGCAACATAAAAGGACCGTCACGCGGTCTTTGCTTATTTTGCCGCCGTGACAATCGTCGCCTTTCAGGCACAGCGTTTTGTTCGGTTGTACCTTGAAGAACAGTCCCAGTTCATCAGCGTTGTACACGTCTCGTGGATCGTGTGCATTCAAAATTCCGGGCAGCAATGAAATCCAGTTTTCGATGTCAGCTGGATTCACACTTGCCGCTTCGCCGTTCACTTGGCGATACGCGATGGCATGCCGAGCACGAAAGCGGCTAATCCAGCCATTCGAGGCGGTAAAGTCATCAATCTCAAGCACATCTGCAATTTCCAATGCTTTCTCGCGAAGAATACTTCCGTCAAAGTTGACACCGGACGCCCTCGCTTGTTTGAACCACTTCAGAAGTGCTTCTTCCAGCTCCCCATGCCTGGCTCCACGGGCCTGTTTTGTCCCTGCGCCGAACACCAACGCGTTGCCTTCAATCTCCTTCCGCTTCGACACGATCGTGTTGACAGTTGATGCTGGCAGTCCGAGGTCATTTGCAATGTCGATTCGCTTCTTTTTCGGATTTGCGTCGACGACTGCCAAGATGTTCAACTTCTCCTTCAAGAGACGCCATGGCAGCCAGCAAACGACGCAGGAATATAGTGCCTAGAATATACTATAGCAGGAAGGTGGAAATGAGAATCGGTAGCTAATCTATTCGTCCGACCGCAGGGTGGTGGGAACTGATGATGATAGTAGCAATAGTAGTGTCTGGAAGCTTTAAAAGTAGGCAATCATCAAAATAAACCCGCGTCGGCCAAAACAAAGCTGCATAGTCAAACCTGCGGTAGATTAAGAGATAAAAATTTTGACAGGCTTGTGCGTCCCGATTACGCAACCAGAGCTTGTGGCGCTGTTTACCGGCTATAAAAGCAACCAGAGTGGTGCTCGCTTGACTGGCGGAAACCAAGCGATATCGCGAGCGCTTTCTGTTTGCTGCATACAGTGAACGTACTAACTCTGCTAGGAATCGGAGGGACTGGAGGAGGTGGGGTACATAGAGGAAGGAAAAGCTAGGAGGAAGCATGACGTCACGCGGCCAGCCTTCGCAAGCCAAGCGTCGATGAAGCCGCTCCCTCCCCCGTTTTTTCGCTCTCCAATGTTTTGACGTCGGTGCGTTTTAGTGCGCGCGGCTGTCTGCTGCACCGTGGTCTGCTGGGTGCTGCGCGCGCGGCGGACCCCGCGCGGCGCCGACTCGCGTATTCGCGCGGTAGTAGATATCACCGCACGTTATCACGTGGTCTAACACGTAGGGGCCGACCCGCTCCCATTTATTTTTTATGGCTAGGCTTCACGGATATTGCCGCACGCTCCCTCCTCCATGGTGGGGCAGCGCCGTTGACATGCGACCGCGCCGAGCGGAGCACTGCGGAGAAACCGCCACGGCGGCGACTTACGCCTTGCCAAATCGTTTTCTTCTTTTCGTCGCAAAACGTATTGTTTCGCTAAAGTCTGAACGTATTTACCGGGAAACCGTGCAATCCAGGAACGTATAAACCGGGAAACAAATACATGGAACTCTATGGGGCATTTTTTCGTGCTCTCGATTTTGATCGTATGAACCGGGAAATCGTACGAACCGGGAACGTATCAACGAGGTTCTACTGTATTTCTACTTCATTGGAGGCTCGAAAACCATTATTTCAAGTAAAGGCAGAATTGAAACCGAAACTGTATCTATGACTAGATATTCCATGACTACATGGCGTAGTTACACCGTAGCAGAAGCTCCGCCCCCGTAGCATTGGCTCCATAGCCACAAAAACTTGTCCGCGAGTATAGTGCCGTCATGCACTACAAAAACACCTCACTTGGCGGACTGTGAGTGAGGGTTTGGCAAGTAACAAGAAGTCGAAGACAATGCATTACTCCAGCGGATGCCTCTTCGAGTAGAAGAAAAAAAAAAGTGGGACACCTTTGTGCGCGTAAAAGCGGTGACCACGGACCAGGTGCGCAGTGACAAAATAGCGGCCCCTCTGCTCGTCTTTCTTCCTCCGATGCTGCAGCTGCTGCCCTCCTCCCCGTGCGCACAGACGTCCTGGACTCACTCCACGGATATCAGGGAGTAGATCATGCTGCATAGAGAGATTACGCACGGATTACTGGACAGATGCCACAGCTTTCATCACAAACTTTGTCCCAAACCACACTTTTTTAGACCGTTTCACAAGGTTTATTAATAGCATTTCACGAGGACAGAAAACTAGGCAAGTTGGTCTGCGTACAAATGGCGCAAGGTTTAACAGCGCAAAAAACACGGACAGGGCTGTCTTACTACTACCCAGTTCGTGTTGTTTTCGCTGCTAAAACATGTCTCAATAACAACATTTGTTCCACTCAGAACCAGCAGCAATCCCGAGTTATGGTTAAGCAACATCAAATCATCTCCAGAGAGCAGGCGTTCCTTCAAGTCACAGTAACAATTTTTTTTTATGTCTTATACTTCCAGCACTTCTGCACATTCTAAACCCTTTCCCAAGGGCGTGGCTGACAAAATTGATTTCTGTGGTTTCGAAGCTGTCCCAATTTGTTGCAAACTTTCACTTTTTGGTTTGCGTTCGTGTTTACCACATTGTTTTTGCCACAAATGCATCTGTTTGCAGCAGTCTTCACTGAGATCTTTTTTGTCAGTTTGCACCTGAAGCCTGCAAATATTTTCCACTTTCTTCTCCTTTCATATATTTATGTTTGAAGCAGCCCATAGATCTGTGCAGTGCCCTTGGGCACTGGAGGTACTGAACTAAAGCTTGTGACCGAAACAAATGAGTAAAACCAGCCACCTTCCACATTTAGCCTACTTTAATGCGCACCTTCCTTCCAAAAATATCAACCATAAAGTATGTGCGTTAAAATCGGATATAAAACTGAAAGGGCACAAATTCATCGCACCCATCTGTCACTGCGATTTCAAGAAAGCAAAGAAGGTGCTGCAGCTGTTTGCTTGTGTCAGCAATGATGAAGCGGATGCTGGAAGCATACTTTAAAGCAAAGACATTCGAGATTCTTTTATGCCGCAGAATCTGTTGCACTTACACACTTTCTGATGGAGAGCAAATGCCCGCTGCCGGTTTGGAATCTTGCGTGCGGAGACTGATGGCAGCAGTCGCCTTACATGCTTACGGTGTGCCGGAAAGGTGTGTTTGCTACCGCACATTGCATTTGGCGGTGTTTACTTTTCCTTCCTTTCGACTATGAAAATTGGGTGCACATTACAATCGGGGGCTCACTGGAATTGGGTAAGTATGGTAATTGTGTATTCCTTTGAAACTCCTCTCTATCATTTTCAAAACAAAATACATTTTCCTTTAAAACTACTCTCTAGCATTTTTAATACCAAAACTCTCAATAGACAATTTCTGCTTGCTGAAAAAGACAAACAAAAGACAGCAACAACTGGAAAGTATAAAACTAGCCATGCTGTTCTGGCTACAAAGAGCTTATATAGGACCAAAGACACAAAATAACTGCTCATGCACAATCACAACTTTCAAAGAAGGTCACACCACTTCTGCCACACACATCTGTGCTGCGAAACAGAGCAAACTTTGTTTAGGCTGAACCCTTAATTAGTACAGTCCTCAAGCATGAGACCCGATGATGCACCTATGCAGTTAAACCTCAAAGTAACGAACTTCAGTGCAACAAAGTGTTTGCATTCACAACTTCGTGTCCATATATTTCATGTCCGTGTATTTTAGCTTCAGTATAACGAAGTACAGTTTATCGCACTTTAAATGTAGCAAGATTTCATTGCTATCTCAAAATGAGCTTGAGGCAAAACTGTACCGCGAACTTGAAGGGATAAGAAGGGCGCGTATCGTACCACCAAAGTGCGCACTCAAGCACAAACATGAACGCGGAGCGTGCCCCCCCCCCGCTGCGCCATCTGGTGTAGTAAAAGAGGTTCGCAAACTTAATCTCAGGGGGGGGATCCACAAGGTAGCGCAGTCAGCGAGACAAGACGCAGCCCTCACAATATGTTGCAATCGGGCAAAATCTTGCCTGACACCGGCACTGAATGTGGCGCGGCGCCTGTCCTCAAAAGAAGCCGAGCCACAATTATCCCGTTTATTTATTTCCATAACAGCTCAGTAAAAGAACTGGAAGAGTAGGCACGCCCATCCGTCTGACAGTCTCACTTCCCATTCAGGAGCCGCGCACACGCGAGTAAAGTCGCACATGGTCATGCTTGCAGCACAAAGCAACAATAATCGTGAACTGGGCTTCATTTTATCAGGTGTGATCAGGCACTGTTCTCACTGTCATCGACGTGAAGAAAGTGAGAACGCACAGCACCGGATCGGTGATGAGATCGAGGCTTGCAGTCCAGAAGAGCGACGACAGTGGTGAAGCCAAAGCTATACAGGTGTGTTACCTCAATCACGCACATAACACTATTTAAATTGGGCGTGGCCGAGAGAAACAGTCACTGTGTTCATTAAGGAATGCCAAGCACACTATCTGCTATCATCATCCCTCAGTTCATTACTTTCTAGGCGCAAGTTAAACCAATACAGTGTCTCAATGCTGTGCCAGTCTACCTGTCTGCTGTTTAAGGTGTTCTCTGCCAAGCGACAAATGCACACACACGGTCACGGTGGTCATACTCTGAGGTCACTCACCCATAGAGGTAGTAGAAGAAGGAGAGCAGGTAGAAGGCCAGCTTGACCCAGCCCTCACGCATAGCCCGGCTCAGCTGGTCTGCGTTCATTATGCTTGTTGGGTCGTACAGACCCGGCACACTCATCACTGGACGCTGTCGGTACCTGCATTGCCACACCACATTATACACCCACGAAGGGGGGGGGGGGGGGATCAGTCTAGAGTCAGCTCATTCACTCGTGCATTACTTCCTCAGCACCATTGAAGATGAAATGAAGTAACTAAACGAGCCACCCTTTTCACCACAACTAACAAAAAAAATAAAAGAAACAAAGAATGTGAAGTCGAAAAGGAAATGATGTGCCGTGTGAACAGTTTCGTGTACTGACGTGCTTCTGAAAAAAGGGTGGGAGCTGCTTTTAGACCACTGCATTAACCACAATCACCGATTTCGAGACACACAAATTGTGACACGAAAGCTTCCATCACCAGCAACGCCAACAAAGTTTCCTCAACACAGTGCTGTAAGGCTGCTACAGGTATAATACAAGTTTTCCTATACGAGGTTCAATGTCTCCAAGAGGAACCAGCTGTGAGGGATGCCGTAGTGAATGGCTCTGGTGATATAGACCACCAAGGGCTCTCTAGTGCACACTGCCATTGCACAGTATTCGGGCACCTAACACTTCACCTCCGTAAAGACGCGGCTGTTGCAGCCAGGAACAAACCCATGGCCTCGAGATCAGCAGTAGGACGCCATAGCCACTGAGCTACCACAATGGTGCCAAAGCAGATACTGTTAACGGCTGACATTCAAATGCAAGTGTTACATCAGTTATGGGCATGAGCTGACTAAAATAGAGAATTTGCTTCCTCCAAATACTTTACTTTCTCAGATTCTTTTTTGGTTTCCTTTCTGTTGGTTCCAGTATTTCAAGGAGCACATATACAGCATTCAACATGTGTACAAGTTAAATGCTCTCAAAGGTACAATTACCCTGCCTTGGATGGCTACTAGCAAATTTATAAGGGTGGGGTAGTACTTTGTTTCTCAGCCTCTCTTAAGAAAATTTCGTCTTCCTCGATGCTTTACTGATAAACCTGTGTCAAGTGAACCAAATGCTGTCGAAAAGTATTGCGCAGATGTGAGCATAAACAAGTTATGTTTACAAAATAGGTGCCGGCATCACAACGAAAATAATTCACACTTATGATATTTAGTATTCATTTCACTAGAATAACTTTTCTTTTAACACTGACCTTGTCTATTACAATTTTTCCAGTAACAGAAACATTTATATTAAAAATGCTTTTAGTGATACTATAACGTCATTCAGTAGACCCAGCAGGCTTACATTTACGTGTCCCGAAAGTTTCATTTGAATTTTCCTAATTAGTTAGTGAGAATTAGCTCTTAACGTGTTTTTAATTTCGCTTTCTTTTTACGACAGTAAATGCATCATGGCATATTATTTCCTCCACCATGCTCACATATTTTACCGAAGCCTTCATGTTTGCTTGCTCGTGCTTTGCTTCTCTCCTTCGACAGAGGCCCGGATGTCTGCTTTGGCACAGAGGTCTGAATTGACAGTGCTCAACACTACTGATGTTACGTCTAGTGCCTTAAGAACTGTTCTTTGGCTTATTTCTATAATTGGTTTGGTTTGTGGGGTTTAACGTCCCAAAGCGACTCAGGCTATGACAGACGCCGTAGTGGAGGACTCCGGAGATTTCGACCAACTGACATCGCACAGCACTTGTCCTATTTCTATCACTGTGGGGGTAAACTACATCGCAAATGGCAGAAAGAACTAAAGGAGTCCCAAGCACGTAAAGTGAAAGCCTTTGAAAGTAATCACGCTGGCAGTGGGAATGCGGCTTTGAGCGCTTGCTAAAATATGCGCTAAGAACTATCTGAGGCTCTCAAAAGTCACAACCTGGCAAAAATAAAATGTAGGCACAAGATTAATTTCACTTATCATGACGTTTCACTGAAAGAAAAGGTTGTATCTGTTTTGCACACCAAATAGCTTGAAGCAAGCAAAATGCATGGAGTCATGTCTCTTTTTGCAAGTGGTAGCAATTTTCGGTACTCATTTATACCCGTGCTTCCAGGCACGCATTCCTAAAATGTACTATTTAATGACTGCAAAAATAGTAACAATGCAGTGACACAGGGTTGCAAGGCCCACAAAAACGCTTAGCTCACAGACAACTGCATCCCACAATTTTTGAAGACTGACTGGCCGAGCACCCAGGTCACTACTGGTATAAGGATTCCTTCTGGTCTCATCTAATTCAGACTTATCCATCACTGTGAACGGGGGATAGATACCACTTGCACCAGACATACGGGCAGCTTGAGCCAATAACAAATGGTGGAAAGGACAAGCAAAATAAGGTTAATAAAGTAGAGCGGTGCCGGTCTCGTGTGCACCCTATTACAGCCAAATCTCAATATAATGAATAATGCGGGACCACCAACAATCTTAATTTTCAAAATGTCAATGCAATGACAAAACTCGCAGTTCTAAGCCAGTCGTCAAACCCAGGAATGAAATTAGCAGCAGACACATGCGATGTTGCCCTTCCTTCAAGGCTGCTTTATTTGAACAGATCAATAATTTTCCATTGTAGCACGCAGCACACCCGACCAATTAGGAATGGCTTTAAACCTTTCCCTTTGCACAACAGCGCAATGAGTAGTAAGTCACTGCACTGAGCGCTGAAAGTGCAGACTGTTTAAGTGCTCCACAAAACAAGATCACTGACAGGAAAATAATACTAGCCCACAAATACCGACCGGTCTTAAACAAAGAAAAAGAGGAAAAGGCTAGGCTTGCTAGGCTAGTGCTTATCGTATTTACTCTATTCTAAGCAGCTAAATTTTTTTTTTACGATCGCGATGACCAAATTGATGGGGGGTGAAACCCTCAGCAGGCACGATTACAACTCACTTGATCTTCAAACGTTTTGCAAAAACACAGACATTTTTGCAAAAATTTTTTTGCAAGAATAGGGAGGAAGTGTGGTGCTTATATTCGCAAAAAATACGGTATTAAACCATGGCTCTGCAATGGCACCAGCCATAGTGCCTGCCCTGGGGGAATACACAGAGAGAATAGCGACGCTGTTGCTTGAAGCCCAATTCATAATACCGATGTTCCTTGATTATAAAGGAGAAAATAAATTGCATGCACGATATTCAGAAATACACACTGCATAGAAATGCATAATTCTGAAACATTTTTAGCTTTAAGCTGTTTGGCGATCTGGTGGCAATTTTTAAAATATTCATTGAATTTGAAAAGTTCTTTACAGCCCTGTTCATAGTAACAAGATCTGACTAGTAGAACCACTGCTGGGTAGATGGCGCTACATGTCTTCCTTGCCTGCATGCATCGGGGCACTGAACATCTCCAATGTGTCTCTGCACTGTTCCTACTTATTATGCAAACCCTCATTGTGCCAATCACACAACAAGGAGAATGATGCCAGCACCTGTTGATGTGGTAGGCGATGAGCGGCACATTCAGCAGCAGGGTGAACAGCTCGCCGGACAGAAGAAACAGCACATTGAAGAAGATGTGCACCAGGTACTCTGGCAGCACCAGCTGAGAAGGACACAAAAAGAGAGGTCCACGTGAGACTCATGGACCCAAAATGGCAGAAACATACACGAGCAGTGCAAGGGGCAGAATGTTGCCAGCCAAAGCACTTTTCAAACATGCTCACAGGGTCACTGAAGGACAAGTGGAAATTCAATTTCATAATTAATTAGTGTGCTGTAAAAATTAAAAATTAATTACGCTATAACAGGGCCTTTTAATACGCTAGCAAAGGAAATAAGCATACAAGTATGGCCCCCACCAACGCTTTTCACAATCGAACAGCAGTCATGTTGCGACAAATGTTTGCTTGTGGTCCTCTGAAGCGAAATTATACAAAGTTCATTTCTATTGAAATCATTAGTTTGTAAAAAAAAATAGGGAATTTTGGGCTTTAACGTCTCAAAGCAACACTTGGGCAATCATAAGGGATGCTCCAGTGTATGCTCTATCAATAACAAACACCAATCAAAGAACACCTTTCAGCCCGCGGCACCGACTGGCTCTCATGATCTCGTGGTTAATCCCATCCATGGACACAGATGGCATTGCACGTGTAATTTCTGGCTATGGGAATAATCACTAGGTCATGAGAGCCAATTGGCTGAAGAGCTCCTTTCGAGGGGATTTCGAGGCTGCATTCTTGAGTTGCATTCCACTAAGATTAATTTCAGCTAATAGGATTCTTTAATATGTGCTGACATCCCACAACACAAGGGTGCCATTTGGGTTTGGAGCCACCTAAATGTGGTCATTGCAGATACTGAGTGTGGGGCTTCATTTCATTTACTGATACAGGCAATGCCGGTGGGACTATAACAGGACTAGAAACAGACATATATGAATATAACGTAAAGTACCAAATACAAAGACAAGCAGGTATTGAATAGATAAAATGTGCACACAAGAAAGTGTAGAATTTAATCTCTTGGGGCATGAAAAGAAAATGGAGCATATGAAAACATCAATCATATTATTATGGCAATCCTACTCCTCAAAGGAGAAAAAGATGCAGCATTTTCAAATACAGTTTTAGCAACAGTAAAACTATTAATCACATTGTCCTCAACATTGCTGGAAAGCCCTGCACTTTTACCGCCAACAAAATTTACAAGAGTGTCCTCAATGACCTTCCTTAAAAGACTATAGACACCATGTTTTGATGGCATTTTTCTTCTTGTTAATGATGCGCAAGTCATTCCTGTAATCGATCCACACGCAGTTTTTGCCTACAACATCTAAATAATTTGTAATAGAATTTTCTTTTTTCCCCAGTTTTGGTTTCAGCAGCCAAGAGATGGCTGTGACGTCACAATCATGTCTTGATGCACAGCATGAAAACACAGCACTATAATCACCGATTCTTCACTTGTAGAGATTCCTGTTCTTGAGGCAGGCTGGCTTTACCATTGCAGTAAATTCAAATGATACAGCAATAATTACATCGTCGTATTTTCATCCCTTGAGTGACCTAAATTTGACTGACGTCACAGCCATCACTCAGCTGTTGAAACCAAAACAGGTGAGAAAAGAAATTCAATTATAAATTATTCAGAAGTCGTAGTCGAAAATGACATGGTGAAATGTGTACAGTAATGTCTTAGGAATCATTACAAAGAATAAAACACAAACCCAAAAATTGTGCGTCTACACTCCTCTAAGGTTCTTTTGTATTTGGCCTCTTGCTATACTTTTTTAGATATCATTTAGAAACAGCTGACTGACAACAACTTAAATAGCGACATAGGCACCAAGGCCTGCAATTAATGTCTGCAGTTGAGTGCCTCTTCGACAGTCCATTCACATGAGACAAAAAAAATGCACAGGAAAAAAAGAAAAGACAGTCACTGCTATGTCACTCAACGACTGGCATCTGCACTTTCATCATACGTCAATGAACAAAAAAAGAATAAGGAGGGAGGGAGGGGGGGGGGGGGGGGAGGCTGCTGAAAGAAGTTTCATCTAGCTGCTACTGACCGCCATTTTATTGCTTGTTTAAGCGATTTTTGAGGCACATCCTCCTCACCTTCTCTTGCCATCATTCATGCCGTTCTGCCTTTAGAAAGCCTCAGCTCCAAACAAAAGACTGCTTGAAAACCACAGGCTCACATTACGAACAAATGTCAGGAGAACTTTAACAGGCAGAAAGTAGCACACAAGTGCTACTTTCTGAGGTCACAATAGGCGTATAGTTTTTAAACAAACGAGCTCCACAGAGCTATTAAAGAGTGCAACTAAAATTAGCAGCTTATTATTCAACTGAGAACGGAAGAAAAGAGAATGCGGGTAAAAGCAGGGCTTGTCTGAAATGCAGTGCAAATAAATGGCTAGAGAACCTCCCTCACTGTTTGGTTAGGCAGTGCATGGTAGAGATAGCACACATCTATCTTATCAGTATAGCAAAAAAATTCACAAATGCAGTCCAGTCCCCATACACTAGAAGATTGAAGCAAATACCACACACACTGATATGTGTCACCCAAATCTACCAACAGTTTGGTAAAAGAAGGGAGTGCAAAATGAGGATGTAATAAAAACAAACAAGATGCACACCCACCTTGTTCTCCCCCCTTTTTACTCTTTACATCCTCATTTTGTGTCAAAATGTAAATGACACAATCACTCAAATATATGCTCTAATGAAGCAACAGTTTTGCCAAACATGTCTCAAAACAGCGACTACACCAGTGCTTCAGAAACTTGGGGACAGAAGAGGTACCATAAGGATAGTAAAAGCACCATGAACACATGCCACACCACATTCTGGGTGGAATTTAATAGAAACTTTAGGATTTAATAAATTTAATAGAATGGGGGCTTGCTAGATGAAACATCAATGAAACGGTACCTAGTGTCATCAAGTGTTGTGAATTTCATCTATGTTATCGGATTTTAAAAACGAAAGCACAATAAATGAGGTCGTGCGCTGCAAATGGTTGGCAAATGCAAGTTTTTAAGCGTACACGCATTCAATGACATCATGCTAATAACAGCTGTATTGAACCAGTAATAGAGTCCGCCAGACGTTTATTTATTTATTTTTTTTTCTGCAAGCAACTGCCAGTATAAAGGCTTGGCGTAGAGCTGGGCTCCGCTTGGTAATCTGCTGCATGTAGGACAATAAACCGGTACATTGTCTACACGCCAATGCCACCAGGACCGTTTGTAAGGGCAATGATAGTACGGCGTTCATGAAGCACGCATTTTTTTTTTTTTTTTTTACATATATATACTTCTGCGCCCGATCAGCGCATTATAAACAAAATGATCGCATCGACTATTCACAATCGGCGGCGGCGGCAAACTTGACGCCAAAAGTTGCTCACTCACTGGATTCAAGCTGTCGCACTGTTCGATGGGATTTTTGTAGTTATTCTTGAGTTCGTCGAAGGCAATCACCTAGAAAAGAGGCAAGCACAACCATCAGACACAACCAGGCAAGCCAACGACACCGATACATAGCCAGCCTAAGCTTATTTCGAGCATGCGATATGGGCGGTGCGGTATCTGTTCGAGCACAGATGTGCTCGGGACCGGCCCAGCGCACTCGTACAACCTAGAGACGCACGACCAAGCTCACGGGTTTCAGATGATTAAAATAACGCAGCATGCGATACGTACGTGGAAGACTGCCATAAATATAAGAAAAGCTGTGAGAATTAGCGCTACAATGTAGCAGAACGCAACGAAGCTGAACGCCATCTTCGTTGTGGGCGAGCGTTACTGAAAGGAGCGCCACCTCTAGGTTGCGTAACGCGATAACGAAGCGCGCAAGAATATGAAGACTGCAATGAAAACTTGGAGGCGCAAGAACTTCAGAAACAAAGAACAATGGGAGGAAAATGTCAGGAAAACAGCGCCTTTGTGCACTTATATATATCCCACGTACATTCGCCGCAGAGTTGTTTTTCGGCGCCCACGGTGAGCGCGAAACCGAAACAGATTCACCGATTTCCCGCAGCCGGCTGCTGTCGACCTTGATCCCTTGATCACCATGATATAGCTATCGGAACATCCTAAGCATTCTATCCGACCTCAGTATATCGGTCAATTCATATCAGTAACGTTCCCGAGAGTTTCTAATACAGATACCTCACTGTAATGCAACTGTAGGAAACTCAAGAAAACAAAGGTACAGTCTTTGCCAAAAGTATGCGACCCAAGTATTTTTGTTCTAAGTCCAGTACGTTACGAGGCTCGTAAAGTAACTATAGCGTTTGAAATCTCGTACATGACAAATCCCTCCCGCCTTCTTATCTAGCTTACATTCATATTCCAGTATTACTGCCAGCAGCCGCATTACAGTGCTTAGAAGGGAACCTCTTGGGCCGTATACTTTTGGCAAAGACTGTACATGATACAAATACATGCTGTGAAATGTGCAGAAAAGACTAATATACCCCCTCCCCCCCTTCAAAAAAAAAATAAGGGGGGAAATTGGCTCGCCATGAAAAAAAAATGTAGGTCACTGCAGAAACGACATTGAAACTGTCAGACAATGCCAAAACGTTAGCGATGCCGTTGTTTTACTTCTTACCGCGCTTCAGGTACAGCACTGTAGTTAGGTGCCCATAGAAACAAGTGTGCAGATACTGCACCCTTCCCGTCCTGCGAATCAATTATCATTGGTATTATTATTATTATTATTATTATTATTATTATTATTATTATTATTATTATTACTATTATTATTATTGTTATTGTTATTATTATTATTATTATTATTATTATTATTATTATTATTATTATTATTATTATTATTATTATTATTATTATTATTGTTATTGTTATTATTATTATTATTATTATTATTATTATTATTATTATTATTATTATTATTATTATTATTATTATTATTATTATCCGTTACTTTTAATGCGTCCTTTTTATTTATTTTCATTTTTTTACAACTGTCATCAACTTATCATCATTATTTATTTTTACATATATGGTGCTGTAGAATTTAACAGCTATTAATGCTCGCATTAGCAAATAGTTTATAGGAAAGGGAAGGCGCATTATCTGTCACGCACACACACACACACACACACACTCTGTGGACATCTGAACGACCTACCACACCGTAAGTAAAAAATTATAGAGGGTACTTTGTACCACTAAAGTGCGATGAGGGATCGAATCAACACCGCCTAGAATAGGCGGTGTTGATTGAATAGAGCACCTATATCGTTGTTGTTGTGGCTGTAAGAAGAAGGAAAATAAAATGCACGGGCCTGCTGCTGGCTCAGTAGCTGAGCCACCTCCGCTGTCCCGATTTATTTATAAGAAGAGAAAGGCGAGGTAACTGTTTAACGTGTTTTCTGTGGACACCGCAACCGCACCGTAAGGGAAGGGAAGAAGATGGCAGTGAAAGTGGAAAGAGAGAAAGAGGAGCCGTAGTGGAGGGCTACGGAGTAATTTCGACCACCTGGGGATCTTTCACGTGCGCTGACATCGCACAGAACACGGACGCCTCGGACGCCATTTCGCCTCCATCGAAACGCAGCCGCCGAGGTCGGGTTCGAACCCGGTTACTCCGGCACAGTAGTCGGGTGTCTTACCACTACACCACCCCGGCCTCGTGCGGTCAGAAGAGAGAAAGTAGAGAAGGAAGAAAAAGAAGAGGGAGAGAAAGACGCACGCCGCAACAGCCGTTGTCCCCCACCTAAGCGGTGGCAGATGCAATGACGGCCTACAACAGATAAAAATTCGGTGGCAGGTTAGCTCCCGTCGCAAGCAGCATTGATCTACCGGTTACAGCCCCATAGGGCCAGGAACAGCCTCCCTTAACCACCTCCCCCCCCTCTATCTCCCTCTTTTCTTTCAATGTCCCCTTTCTCCCTTCCCTTACGGCGTGGTACATATCTCCGCAGAGATCCCCGCCGGGGTGGTGCAGTGGTAAGACGCCCGACAACTGTGCCGGAGTAAGTACCCGTGTTCGACCTCGACCTCGGCGGCTGCGTTTCGGTGGAGGCGAAACGAAGAGGCGTCCGTGTGCTGTGCGATGTCAGCGCACGTTAAAGATCCTCAGGTGGTCGAAACTACTCCGTAGCCCTCTACTACAGCTCCTCTTTCTCTCTTTCCACTTTCACTCCCACCTTCCTCCCTTCCCTTACGGCGCGGTTGCGGTGTCCACGGGAAACAAGTGAGACAGTTACCGCGCCTTTCCCTTCCTATAAATAAATCAAATCAGTTTTTTTCCTCCTAAATCTGGCGGTGTTTGCCCTCATATACCTAGGCCAGTGCAACCCAAACTGCAGTAAATTCGGCGAAAGAGCGACATACGACCATATTCTTTCGAACTGCGCAAGTGATTCACCTGAGCTGGAATTAATACAGCTTCCTTCTCCAGAGCGGTGGGAAGCCGTGCTGGTCAGCCGGGACCTGAAGATCCAGCTACGGGCCATCGAGCGGGCTAATGAGGTCGCCGCGAGCCATGTACTAGCGGCCATCTAGGACGTCTCTTCTTAGACCTGCTTGATCGACGAAATAAGTGTTTTGCAATCCAATTCACAATCCGGGACGTGGAGCAGTTGTGGGCTGGGGATCCAAGGGATGGAGGTTCGATTCTCGGTGGAGACAAGGCTTATTAATTTATGTTTAATTCTCTCGCTCTCGATAACGTGACACCTCTGCTGACAACCTTCTGTCGATAACGATGAGGCATTAAAGGCTTTCGCCTTCGCCTTAAAAGTAAATGTTTATTACTTTACAGAGGAAAGGCGCAGTATCTTTCACATGTACTTTCTCTGTGGACACCTCAACCGTTGTGGCTTCGCTCTTCGCTTCCGCATTTTGGGCTCTCCAACAAAGTCTACGCGACGGAGGGCCGAGCTCATTCAACCGCTGGAGTAAATAAAAAGTTCTACTCTCTCTCTCTCTACCAATGCTTTGGCCGGAACAATGAAATGAGGCGACGTTAAACAATGAAATATATCGATCAGAACACCACCAGTTCATTGCAGCCTTGTTACCCAAAATAACTACATATAGTATGAATCTACTTTAGGCTTTAGGTGTTCGAAGAAATCTGTGACAAGAGTTGAATAGGTATTACGCCATTTGGTACTGTTTAGACCAACTAGGTACTATACCAGTTGTAAATTATGTTACAGAACACCAGTCTGTATGTTCTCGGCCGGCTTGCGTTGGTTTCGGTTTCGAAACTGAATTTTTCTTCCTTTTTTTTTTCAGCAATTATTGTAGCAACGAGCCAGAGCCAACCGTAGTCAGAGCCAATTCAAGCCAGGTGTCATTCCCCGGTTGCATTTGTCCGTCCGTACGCGACGCACGCGCGCGCTGCTCGCAGTGCTGTGGCAGCTGCATTTGCTGCAGGGACGTCTGGCCGTCGCGACAGCAGCCACCTGCGCAGCCAGTCGATCGCGCAGGCGCCTACCCAACGCCGCTACAGGATCACGACGCGGGTGGCTGCGATCAGCCGGCGACACGCCTCGCCGCCGTCATGTGGGAACTGGTGCAGCAGGGCCGCGCGCTGGCGGAAGCCCTCAACAGTCCGTTCCTCGTGGAGCGCGTACAGAACTACTTTGGTGTCCACCGGTTAGCCGCTGCAAAGAACGGGCACCCGCCCAACGGCGCGCTACGCAACGGCTACACCGCGCGGAAGGTCGACGCGTCGGTGGCGTGTCGCGTGGAACGTCGCCGCTGGTACTACCTGTTCCGCTTCGGCTCGCTGTTGGGTTATGAGGCGTTCTACGCGACCTTCTTCCCTTTCATCGTGTGGAACTGGGACCCAGTGGTGAGCCGGCGCGTGCTGCTCGTATGGGCGGTGGTCATGTACTGCGGCGGGCTGGCCAAAGATCTGCTGCGCTGGCCGCGGCCGGCCTCGCCACCCGTGGTGCAATTCGACCGAGCGTACGCGGCCGAGTTCGGAATGCCCTCAACACACGCCATGACCGGAGCTTCGGTGCCCTTCGGACTGTTGCTCTTCACGCAGCAGCGATACGAGGCGAGTCACTTTACTTACTGCCCTCGAACGTCGCGAAGTGCGCGGTACCAGTTTGCATGTAACGGGAAACGTGTGCCTGTTCCGTGTCGCGAGGAGAAAGCGCTGCTCGAGTTGTCAGCCGTGAAGACCGGTCCGTTCCATGTTCGAGCGAAGGCGCGAATCCCTTCGTAGTTCGCAAGCGGATTTCGACTTGAGCGATTTCAACCAGCAAGTTAAAATGAAAGCCGAAGCAGCGGGAATATGACAGCCGTCCACAGCTCGTATTGACTGCGGAGATCGTGCATTCGGCTGCGAAGAATGCTTCCTGTCAATAGGTTGTCACTCGTCGTACGCTCGTCCGCACTCTCGTCTTACAAGATATTTGCAGCACTGCCAAAGACGGGCAGTCCTGGCCCATTCAGGATCACGCGCATTATAATGTGTACCTAAGTGTCTCTCGCCCCTGCACACCGCAATATAGTTGTGCTCCTACTGTGGCCATTCGAGGGCCGTGGGGCGCATGGTCCTGATTGGACCATTCGGCCCCAGGTCGCTCCAGACTTTCGCATTGCTGCTAACAGCTATAGAGTGCTCGAGCTGCAGCCGTTGCTCAATTCTGGCACTCGTCATTCAGTTTTTAAATTCATCAGGAGTTAAATGGGATGCACGAGAATTTGCATGCATGAGAAGGCCACGTTTCAAGCCTTAGGTGCTCCCCAGTGCGCCGTTCGAGCACTCTATACTTCGTCTCTCAAGATATCTGCAGCACTGCTAAAGGCAGAGGAGCCCTTGCAATTGTGCTCCTAAGTGCCTGTCGCCCCTGCGCACTATAATAGAGAATTGCGCTCCTGCTGTCACCCCCGCCAATTCGGAGGGCGAGAGGCGCGTAAGATAACAATTGCCTATTGTAGTGCGCGTGATCCTGATTGGACGTGGGTGCCTCTGCCTTTCGCAGTGCTGGAAACATCTTGTGAGATGAAGTATAGACAGGTGTGCGGACGACCGCGCAGACATTGCCCTGACACTTGTATATACTCCTTCTCGGAAGCTGTTTGCAGCCTATTATAATGAATAATTGTTTCCTCCTGTCGGGAAAGTGGGGGAGGGGGCCGTAGAGCAATTCTCTATTATAGTGCTCGTAATCCTGATTGGGCCAGGTCGCCACTGCATTTGGCAGTGCTGCACAGAACTTCTGAGATGGAGTATGATGTTAAATCATGAGAACGTATGAAGTGTTTGGCAAATTGTATAGTTCCGTTTTCCAATCAATTCTCTGCTACGATAGATTAATGAAGCCTTTGGGGAGAAGGGGAAGCCTTAAGTTTTCACTGAAAAACCACCCTGATTCCTTTAAGAAAGCGCTTTGCAAGGGTTTCTCCATGAATCGAAACTGCGGGGTGGGGGAAGAGGGGCGGTATAAGTCAAAGGCTATAGTCATTGTCTTTATGGTCGGATACAACCAGAGCCACTTAGACTAGGTGTTCTGATAAACTGGACAGAAACGCGGCCTTTTCCTCTCAAAGCACACCCCCTCGCAACGAATGGCTTCGGGCGATCGTCTTGATACCCAGGATATTCCTCTTGAACCTGCATAACAGCGCAGATTGCTGCAAACCACGGCTTACAATCGGACGGACTGCATCTTCATGAAAATTGCTCGACAGCATTACCTGGAGGGCCTATTTCAGTCTACTTTTTTTTTTTTTTTTAAGTTGTATCCGTCATCAGTGTAGAAACTATACCATTAAGAATTACGCATCTGCGATCTGAGAAATAAGAGTGTGCAGGGAAATCACTGGCTCGATACGCAAGCAAGAGCCGCATCCAGAATGCGACTACAAAGCCTTGCTCTAATAGGCGCTGCCGGTAATCATGTGCATGCACCCCGGACTGTGTGTGAATTCGCGGCGTTTAGAGCTGAACTTACGTCACTGCGTTTCAGTAGTGGCCAAATTCACAATTACCCAGTAGCGAGATTTTGACACTTGCTGATTATCCGCAGGAGGTTCAAAATAATGTTTAGTCCTTAACGGCGACGCTACTTATGACCTGCTTTTAAGACGTCGCTCATAATGCAGTCAACCCTTATCTTTGTTATTAGTTTTTTTTCCTGTAACTGGATGTCTCCATAGGTATCATTAGTGTAGACGAAACGTACGACCACTTGCCTACCTGTCGAGGGGAACAAACGATAACGAGTTGATTTGCGTACGTGAATCACGAATGTGGTGAATGACATTTCGACGGCGCCTCATCAAGGAAGGAGGAAGACGCGTTCAAGTAGCTTCTTTCATTTGGCTTTGTTTTCGTCTCTCTTATCAAGAAACCGGGTAGGACACGGTGGGGTAGGACGAAGCTTACAGTGAATGTTGTTGAACCAGCTAGGGCCGTGTTTATTTTCGTGGCAGACCAGGGTAATTGCAGATGTGGGAGGGGGTGCGCTTTTATTTCTAGAGAGCATAGTGCCGCGCACATATTTCTTGCACCCCGCTTCCTCGAGAAAGAAAATTGGTGATTCGTGTTCATGGCACTACGGCGGATGGGTTTTTTGTAGAAAGTCTATATATCATAAACCACTTTCCACGAAACAAAAAATAATAATAATGACCTGGGTAATTGATGGTCGTTGCAGAACGAGCTTCTCGCTGAAGGGGGGTGTCTGCCCTTTCTGATCCGCACTTTAGTCGGGTGGAAAATGTCAGCGTGTGTGGTTCCCTATACGTTCGGCGTCTCTGAAGTAATTGGAGCGCATTACTCTTCCGGTGATAGTGAGAGATCAGGCATGCAGTTTCCCTTACGTGCAAGACCCTCGGGCCGTTATCTCTGACATAAGGGAAAACCTGCCGAGTGGCTATCGCGCGTATCGTATGCGGAGCCTATCTCCGGCACCGCACTAACCGCACTGTCAGTCTGGCGTGACACACTGACAACGCTGTGGCGAGCCGGGACGCGGCGTCGCATGGCTGCATAAAAAGAGGCCTCGCTTAGAGCTCGGCGCGCAGCCGGCCGAGTCGAGAAACGCGAAGCCGTTCTGGTTCGCTGTGTGGTCGGCTTGGGCATGGCATTGATCCGAGCCGCTTTGTTCCCATTGGCTATGGGATAAAGGCGCAAACAAACAAAGAAACAAAAAAAAAAAAAGCACTGCCAGAGTAAACGGCTTGGCACCCTGTCATGTCAAAGAGGCTGGCTCGGCGCAACGCCTTCAAGTTTTAAAAAGCGCGCGTGGCAGGCATTACTGTGAGGTATTCTGTGGGTGGAACAGCGCGAAGAGTCGAAACACACAAGAAGAGAAGCGCAATAGACGAGTGCTTCTCTTGTTGTGTGTTTCGTCTCTTCGCGCTGTTCCACCCACTATACAATTGTACCAACTCGCCCAAATGTCCACCCTACTTCGAGGTATTCTATGCAGCATTTGGAGTCGCAACGGGTCGAGTTAAATGATTTTTTTTTTAATCGTTTAGGGACTGCGGAAAAGCATCGTTATTTCCTTGTAGTGCATTCTTCTGCGCATGTGCGTTGTCTAGTGAGCTCTTGGTTTGACGCGTTGAATTTAGGTTCATATCAAATTTTGTTTCGGCGCAGTGTAATGTTGGAAGGTCAGTCTTTGTTGTTAGCGCTTTCCAAACTCTTTTCTCAACTCGGGGAAACGGGAAATTTTAAGTGTAGAGCGAAAATATGTCTGTCCGTAAATTTAATTTTTTTTTCTTCTTTATTGCAGCACGTCATAGCATTCCCTCGTGAAAGAAATGGAGAAAAAGAAACAGAATATGTCTTCTTCACGAAGGAAAACATCATTTGTAATTTTTTTATTGACGTGCTCAAAAATTCACTCATGTCATCATCATCATCAGCCTGACTATACCCACTGCAGGGCGAAGGCCTCTCCCATATTTCTCCGCTTAACCCGGTTCTGGCATCCACTTGACCCCTGCGAACTTCTTGACCTCATCCGCCCACCTAACTTTCTGCCGCCCCCTGCTACGCTTTCCTTCCCTTGGAATCCAGTTTGTTACCCTAAGCGACCATCGATTATCCTCTCTTCGCACCACATGTCCTGTCCATGTCCATTTCTTCTTCTTAATTTCAGCTAGAATGTCGGTAACTTGAGTTATTTCTCTGACCCACTCTGCACGCTTCATATCTCTTAAGTTACCCCTATCATTTTTCGTTCCATTGAGTTTATATACGCAGTTTATATATATATGTATTTATATCCGCAGAACAAAAAACAAAAAATCTAGAATATATAGGCTTGGAGAGTTACTATATCAGAAACGATTATTCAGAAAACCGAAACTCTTCGTGGTGAAGTTTCCGGTCAGCAAAACAACGAAAAAATAGTCAACGGCTCGCGCACAGTGCGTCGTGTTAGTCCTCAGAGCAGTACGTAGCATGGTCGACACCGGGCAGAAAACTGTGTCGACGCTGCTGGCGGCACCTGATTGTTTGGAACATGCTCGGTTCATTTAGAAAGGCCCGTGGTATAACGAAAGTTACGGTATGTTCAGAGAGGTTTGGAGAACTGAATCTCCGCAATTTGCGGTATAACAAGGGTTACAGACGAGCACCTGTCGATATTGAGGGCGACGCGGGCACAGCAGTCATGCCTGGCAAAAATAGAATATGACGAATCTGGAACTACGCCAGCACTTGACCTACAAAGCCGCGCCGGTGCGCGAAATCGGAGTTGAGTCGAGCCGAAAAACGTTTGTTTTCTGGAGGGAGCTCGGAGGAGTGTCCGTGCTGAGGTCAAACGAAGACACCACGCTGGGCACCATGCTTGCCGCGATCGCTTCGCGTTTCACCGCTTTCTTTCGAGGTTTAGAAATTAGAAATGCACGCTGCCTTATATGGCTGGCGAAGGAAGGACCCGATTTCAACCCTCTTGCGACGTACTTAGGGGCGTTCGAAGCGAAGAAACTACCTGGACCGCTTAGAATAGGTAATTCGTGCCTCAACTTGAACAATTTCAATAGCTTTGGTAAGCAAAACGATGAGTTGATTGCAAAATCGTGTTAACAGTTGAGTTTTCAAATACTTCAGAAATTGCTCCGAATAATTTATGTAAGATATGTTATTTTTTCTCTCGTCCAGCCGAAAATTTACGGCAGATTAGCACGTTTTACTCATAGTTCCAAGTAAAAGTACCAGGCGCTGCCGCAAATCTTTTGCAGCTCTACGAAAGGCAGGGGCAAACTGGTTCCTGCGCACTACAGCAGGTAATTGTGCCTCTAGTGTATAGGGGCAGGGTGCACTTGGGGGGCACAATTACCTATTATAGTGAACATAACTTTGATTGGGCCAGGGCTCCCCTGTCTTGCGTAGTGCTGCAAGCATCTTGAGACGAACTATATTCCCCGCAGAGAGGGGATGAGCCGTCGTGTCTGGAAGGAACCCTTTTGGGTTCCTACAGCTGCGCGGTGAAAAGGGAAGCGTTTAGAATACGCTCTTCCTCTGTTCGTAAATTATCTGGAACCCTGCAAAGCTTTCTGCAAATCACATTTTGCGCGAGGCTCGTAATAAAAGCTCGCACAGCTTGACATGGGAGAAGTGCTTTACGAGATGTAGTGCTCGCAAAATAAGAAAAAAACAAGAGTTGTTTGTTCCAGGAAACAGGGGGGGGGGGGGGGGGGGGAGTTGTCATCTCGGTCGGCGCGGGTTGTGCACGCGGAGCGGCGTCGAGGCCGACGAACTTGGTCGTGCCGCGCTCGCACGACGCGCCGGTGAGCAGCTGGCCGCAAACATACGTCGTCGGCAGCCTTTGGGAGGCTGTTTAAAGGTGCAGATTCAGTGCGGAAAAGGACATGTCTCTAAGAGAGGGGAGGAGATGAGGGAGGAAGGTCACACGTGTGCGGCTGTTCCAAGGTGTGCCAGGTTGTAAATAGCCAAATTGGACCACTTTGTGTTGTAGGTAGCGGGAAATATTGTTGGTTGGCTATTTGGCTGTATTTGGGCTATCTGTATCTTTGCCTGAAACGTACAAAACCATTTCTCAAATGCCTTTTCTCCAGCATGGTTTAGCGGTGGGCCGCGAAGCTATGTGTACAAGTGTGGCAACTAGCGCACTTTTCTTTCCTAGAAAATACTGCTGACTGCCGGAAATGGATTCCCTCACCGCAGAGGCGCAGCATAATTGTGACTCGCACAGTTGTGGGACAATGTAGAAGACGGGCTTTTGCGCTCGTGGCTTGTGGCTCGTTGACTGTTCGAGATAGGGAATTATGCTGATGAATTAATGGGGGCCTTCCTACATGATGGGGTGTGCATAGGCTGAGGTGTGCGGGACAAAAACTTGCTTCCTTCCATTTCCTGCTTCCCGGAGTTGCCGATCGCTTTAGAGTGGTGTATCAACTTAATGGACAACTTGGGGAACTCAGCTTCTCTGCGAGGCTTATTTTCCAACAGAAAGATCTAGTTCTAAGATGCCACTGTTGCATTCAAGCAGACCGAAGTTCTCCTTTCTAAGTAAACCCAGGAATTTATCCAGTGGACTTCAAGATGACTCGATTAGGGAGAGGGGTCGGAAGAGTACAGTGTTTGAATATACCACCACTTTATATGTGAAGATAGTGACTTTATAGAGAATGAGTGGTGTGGAGATTTTCCAGCCCCTTGGTCCTCGACGGTGACTGGGTACGGCTCATTAATCGCACTCATGCTCCGCGACACGTTCGCGACTCGCAATGGACCCTTTTCAAGTAGTGCTACTGTGCATGCGCCTAGCCTCCTCGGCCGCCATTTTCTCCAGGATACCACGCGAAAATAGGGGGAGGACTTCCCTGCACGTTCTTTTTAGGTAGCGACGTCCCTCGCTTCATCCATGCGACAAAGTGCTGCAAGATAACTGCTGGCAGTGGTAGCCTCCTCCAGCTTGCCTCAACAGAGAAGACACGGCCAGAAGACCCCACTAGCAGGAAATAATTTTTGCTCAAATGCTCGGTAACCCGTTCCGTCAATCGTACTTCGCCTGGCGGCCACAAGGGGGCTGGGCTACTGGAGAAGGCTCGATGCACCCTAAAGAGGTGCCTGCTTCATTTCATTTCAACAAACAGACTGTCAAAGACTGACTTTAGGGCCTCCTTTTGTATTCTGTTTTATAACGTATTTCGTGCTACAATAAGCGGAACTTCAACTTCGTAAAAAAAAAAAAATGTTTGAAATAAATTGCGTACCTCAACTGTATGAAGTTTTTTGGTTTGGCTATTTTGGCCTATGTTTTAGTTCAAAGTTTGGCTATTTTTGGGTTACATCGCGCAGAAAGTTTGGTGGGTCTGCTGTGAGTACCCGACCAGGTGCTTCTATCCAGGTGCATCTTCTAGGAAAGAAAAGTGCTCTGGTTGCCACACCTGATGTCACGGTGTGTGGCAGCTGAGGTTCGCTACGAATGGACCTTGGTGAACTATTCTGCATAGACAGGCTTAGTCGGTACGCGCCCTCCAATTGCACTGCGCAAAATTATAGGCATGAGTAATTTATAGATGTCTGCAGCGCTGTGCTCTGCCAGCACCGCAGTTTATCCCTTTAATCCCGAATTCAACAATGCTGGTGTAGCAAGCGCATCTTCTAGCTCGGCGTCGGTACTTATAAATGGACCATGCGAGCATCAGCAGGGGCTTAGGCAAAGCTAAACAGCGGGTCTTATTATAGTCCGGCAGTTATGCCGCGCAGCTGGCCGCTGTTTGTGTTAGAAACGTTAAAGCGAAAGTGGCGGACGGGCAGTCGTCCCGGGACGTTTGAAGCGCGCGCAACACTGCATTTGGTACTGGTTGTAACAGCGCGCGCCGCCGTGTTCCGCTTCACATTGCTTGCGCCTCTTCATTAGGCTATGGCAACAGCTCGTTTACGTTGGACAGTGTTGTTCCTGTTGATGTTCTTGTTGATTCGGCGACGGGTGGAGAGGAGACGCTTTCTTGCAATCTGCAGTGCATTTTTATTTGCACTTATTTACACGGTGGCGTCAAGTGCGACCAGTGAACGTCGCACTCCCAAACCCACTGCACGGAATCAGGACAGAGCTTGTACTAAGAGCGCTTTCCGTTCCCGAGTGGACTGGAGACTGCACTAAGCGGGATCACAAAAGCTGCAACGCAACTGTCCTGTGTTCTCCCATGCATGTGCGTGCTCTCATTTTTGCGTTTTCCGCGTAATTTCTGTGGTCTATGAATGCCGATTTTTCCGAATAAAAAGAAACATTTCGAACACTTTGAGGAGTGAGAACAACTAGGCACCACTTCCACCAATCGGAGTTGAAGTGCTGAAATTGCCGTACGTGGGTGGCGCTTCGAGCTTGTCAGCGTTCGAGTGCCGTGGCTGAAGCCACGCAGTGCAAACAGCTCGGTAACTTGCTTTTCGGACGGAAGCAAACTCTCCCACGTTTTTGCAGCACCCGTCCCCCAGTAACCGTATCCAAATGACAATCCCGCTCACAATCAGTACGCCCTCAGAGACAGCTATAGTGCGACCGCCTCGAAATGCCGTTAAGAGCGAACCACCCCGACAGTGAGCCGGGCGCATGACGCATGTGTGCCTTGTCTCCGGAGATTCGTGTGTCTTCGATACTCTCCTCCGAAGTATTTTGTGTATTCGATTAGGCACCGAGTGCGATTAATTTAAAGTATCACCCGCCAAAACCCAGTCATACATCTATAAGCCTTAAACAGCTTCTTCGGGAACTTCATGGTCGAAGAAAAATTCGTCCCTTTTCAGGAGAGTTTATCGTTTCGACAACCTCCTCGCCCGATGCAAAGGTCTATACGTTCGTCGTTTTTAGCACAATCAGTGGCAGGAGGGACGAGGGGAATGGCTCCTCTTTGAGATACAAAACGTGCTCCCTGACGTCTATTTCAAGTTGCAGCTGCTGCAAAAGAAATGGAAGGCTTTCGCCGATAAGCTCGGGAACATAACAAAATATTTGTTTGCTGATTTTCAACACAATAACGATCACGTACCCCTTCTACACGTGCGGCGCCTTTTGAGTCATCACCGCCGGCTGCGTAAAGTGCAGGAGCTGACGCATTCGTCGAAAGAGTAAGCAACCACATGCATGTCTTTCGGGAGGTTGTTACACCCCATGAGTAGGCATCGATCAACATAATATCTGCCGCGCGGTGTCTTTCTTCCTCGAATCGGAGAAAACGCAATTCATCTGTGTTCGTGTGTTTGTTTGAACGCAGCTTCGCGAGCTCATCGTTTTCACCTTTCTGCATCGTCCGACGAGCTGGTTTCAACTATCAGGACGAGCTCAGAGTTAAATGACGGCCTGTAGGGCGAGTTGGTTTATGACTTCAAAAACAAACTACGGCGCAAAGAAGACAACACAAGAAAGAAAATTATGTGGTGTTCTTTTCTTTCTTGTGTTGTCTTCTTTGCGCCGTAGTTGTTTTTGAATTCATAGTTAAAAGTTCCCATTTTAACTGCCTTGTTTGTGTTCCATTTGAGGGCAGGTTTTAAGGACCGAAATTGATGGCGCCACTTCGGAAGGAAAGCTGCGGAGGTCTCTGCTCGAAGCACATCATATTTCAGTATACCAGTCTTGACTAGCGGCGGTGCAAGTATTTTGCGATATAAAAGAACGTGCCCTAGAGAAGATAATCCTGGGGTCGTGTTGGTTTTCTTCTGAGCGGATTCAACGTGCAGTCTTGAATTTGGGTAGGAATCAGGGCGGGTGTGGGCGGAACTATTGATGCAGAATTGAATTTCAACGGACAGGTGACCAGCGTGCTGGAAATGAGCATTATCGGCCTTATTTCTAGTTCTATTTGTGTTGAGCCGACTTTCGGATATATTGGGCTGATTCAACGTACAAATATCTTCTCGGGCTAAAAAAAAAAAAAAGAAAGAAATATCAGCTTCGATGCACGACCGCGTGTCGAATCAATTTTCGGCGGCAGGTCAGCAAAATTATATCAAATATTCTTGCGAATAGTTTATTTTATTTGCAGTTCAACTAACCAGATTCACATTCGACACTCTGTTAACTCGGTTCCTTCATTTGTCGACATGCGTGTAAAGCGATTAGTTGGAGCTGTTTTGTGTTCTTCAGAAAGCAGCGCCCAACTGTTACGACTCACAAAATATGCCTTTTTTTTTCGCAGAACTTGTGTTTCGTAGTAGATCGTACCGCAGATATCCTTTTGAATTTAGTGTAGTAGAGTGCGGGTGCGGACCCTTTCGACTATTTGCGAAAGCAGCCCGTTTTCGTGTTTTACCTAATGCAAATATGAGCGTACATTAGCTGCCTGTATACGCTCTGTGAAACTACAGCGGAAAGTCAACCGAAATCCCCCATCTATGATGGGAAAGCGCAACCGAAATGTTGGTTAACAATGGAGTAGACTCAACATACTTTAGGGTTTTCTGTTGATTCAACTCGTACTAAGGAAGGCGTCAGCACCAGCTCAATGTCATTTTTATAAGATATATATACATCGTGCACTCCACGCATCCGGCGTCAGAGGACACCGCTAAAAATTCGTTTTGTATTCGGAAAGTTCATCTCATTGCCCCATTAAGGGTCTGCAACTTCGGAAGGGGCGCTGTGTTCCATTTTTTATTATTTTTTTTTTTTGCAGATCACTATGGTAATGGTGCTGCGAGCCTAGCTTTTCTTCTATTTTTTTTTACATGTATTTGCATCACGTCACGTACAGTGCGTATATGGCACTGGAGCTTAACCCGGAGTACCCGGGTTCGAACCCGACCTCGGCGGCTGCGTTTCGATGGAGGCGAAACGAAGAGGCGTCGTGTGCTGTGCGATGTCAGCGCACGTTAAAGATCTCCAGGTGGTCGAAATTACTCCGTAGCCCCACACTACGGCTCCTCTTTCTCTCTTTCCACTTTCACTCTCATCTTCCTCCCTTCCCTTACAGCGCGGTTGCGGTGTCCACAGCAAACAAGTGAGACAGTTACCGCGCCTTTCCCTTCCTATAAATAAATAAAAAAAAAAAAGAAAAAGCGGTAAAGCTGTCTCAAGGACACCTTGACAAAGCCCCGCGCTCCCGAGTCAACAGTGCGACAGTGTCAAAACAGCTCAGCGATGTGGGCTGCCTCCGGGATTGGACGCCAAGTGATGGCTTGCTATAAACCTGCCTGCACACGTCGGGACCAAGTAGGTAGGATTTTTCAAGCGCCTGCAAGTTTGGCTCCAAAGACGTTTGACTCCATCGTGCCAAGATCGCGGCTTCGAACGGCGCTGCCACGGACTCGGGCGAGATAAAATTCCGTCAGTGGCGGCCGCGCTTCGATTGCGACCAAGTGCGAAACATGGCCACGTGGTGTGCCAGGCGGTGGGAACTATGTCCCGAGGAGCTTGACTTACGTTTCCTCTCTCTCGCTACCCTCTTTCACCTCGAACGACATGCTTGTGCTGTCCACTGATAAAAGTGAGACGGTTACTGCGTTTTTGGTACGCGTCTCGTAAACCGTTTATCTGCTTTTATTTTATCAGACGCAGTTCCTGCCTGGAGCCGTCTTCTATATCGCTTGCACTGCCGCTCCCTACCGCTGCATACATAGACTTTGCAAAGACGCCCTCTTTAGCGAGCAGATTGTGACGTAGAGGCGGTAGGGCAGAGAGAAAGTGAACCCTTTCTGTCCGGTCCCGTGCTGCCAGTGGCAGCGATCGCGATAGCAAAGTGGGTTGGAGCGGATGTGTTCACGGTTGATGCGAATCGCGCTTTGAATGCACCGATGATCCGGTCCGGAAGTGAAGCCATGACGGTAGATGGTCGACGGTGCTTTCGAAGTAAACCGTGCCGCTTCTTTTTTTCTCGCAAAAAGCGTCAGTACTTGCACTCTTGGTCCAACTGCTCCATCCCGATATACGCAGATTGCCAAAATTGCTCGAACGTGCTTTAAAATAAATGTATCGGGAAGTGGCGATAGTGGGTGTAAGCCTTGGCGCCGTATATTCGGTTCTGTCTGCACTAACCAATGTGTATAATTAACGTGGAGAAGGTGTCGGATTACTTCGTTCGGGCAGCGCGCGTTGTTTCGAGGCACGGGATATGGACCGGTTGAAACTTGGTGACAAATGTTTTTTTTTTCTTTTTTTTTTGGTTGGGCATTGGAGCAAAGCACTCATCATGTATGTGAACAGGGCTTTACGAATAGACGATTATTTGGCTATAAATGAAAAACGTCTCGTTTTATTTTAAGGCGCTATAATACTCACCTATGGCGCTGAAACGTGGAGGCTACCCAAGAGAATTCTACTTAAGTTGAGGACAACCCAGAGGGCTATGGAACGAAAAATGATAGGGGTAACAGTAAGAGATAGAAAGCGTGCAGAGTGGGTCAGAGACATAACTCAGGTTACCGACATTCTAGTGGAAATTAAGAAGAAGAAATGGGCATGGGCGAAGAGGGCGAAGAGCATGTAGGGCGAAGTGCAGATAACCGATGGTCGCCTAGGGTAACAAACTAGATTCCAAGGGAAGGAAAGCGTAGCAGGGGGCGGCAGAAAGTTAGGTGGGTGGATGAGGTCAAGAAGTTCGCAGGGATGAAGTGGATGCAGCTAGCACAGAACCGGGTTAAGTGGAGAAATATGGGAGAGGCCTTCGCCTTGCAGTGGGTATAGTCAGGCTGATGATGATGATGAATACAGTTCGATATTGTAGGCGGTCAGTATCAACCGTAAAACCCGTTTTAAATCTTAATCGGAAGTGTGGTGGAAGTGTAACATGGAAGATTAAAAATACCTATATGAAAGCTCGTGTCGATGTCTTGCTGGCATGGCACCGTCGGAAAATGGCTCGTATCGCATTTATCGGGCATGAGATGGAGACGCAGTTTCTATATTTCGTGATGCAGCAAGTTAAACAGGCTTTGGTGACCTGACGAAGTGTAACGGCGGCGTTATAAAACTATGCGATGCGGGAAACTTAATGCAGCATGCTTTAAAGTGCTAATATTTGACATTCAATATATATATATATATATATATATCGAACCGCGCTGCAATTTGGGGAAGTTAAAAGCTGGTTTTACCTTTCATGTTGAGAGCATTCGGATTCGCAGTATAACATTGCTTCCCGAAGGAAAACGTAAAAACTTCAAATATTCTCAACTAATAATCAAATCGGAAAATTCTACAACGGACCCTCTTGCTTTATATGCGGAACTCAGCTGCACAGACGGCATCGACATATATGTCTTAGTTTTTAATTTACAAACTTGTAAACGAAAAAAAAAAAAATCACCCGGTATTTTTCTAGCAGAAATCATTGCAGGGTAAACAATTTTTGCCCCACCTAATTGTGTTTTAATATTATATGTACTGTGATGGAGACTGCTGCCGGTGCTTATCTTCTTCCTCTTTACAGGACACGTATTGAACATTATGTGCAAGTCCTTGCTTGTCCTTGAACTTGTGCTCTAGCTTCTCAAGAATCCATCGTATGAATCATGGTCCACTTTTTACACTGGGTGGGAGCTGAAGTGAGACGTCATGACATTTGCAATATTCGAACACACAGAATCGGATGTAGCCCACATTTAAAAAACCCGGGAGGGTGAGTAAGGGTTGATAAGATGTGGGGAAATGGCAGCATATCTTACTAATTGAGGGTGAGGGATGATGACGAAATTTTACAAATTATAGGTGACGGTGCATGGGTTAAGGATTCAAAGATTAAAGTGCTGGTGGAAAGTGGAAATGGGGCGATTTTCCCATCGTTGGAACTTACAAAAGTCGTTAGGATAAGCGACCACAAATGCGCCACGCGTTAAAGTGTGCTGAAAATCTAAACTCTGTTATATTTCGGAAAGTGAGAGCTCGCACGCTCTCGGTTTACATATTTGCATTGGAAGTTGCTCCAAATTGCTCATATTAATGCTCCAGAATGGTTAGATTTCTCCCAACAGCTGTTCTAGAGTGACTGAGTGAATGACCTCTATTTAATTACTGGTTATTGAGCTGACCCTATGTGAGGTTTACCGATGGCCGGAGCACCTATTTCTGGACTCTGTTGGCTTCCGCTAACCGTTTACTCGATTGACCAGAAGGATTTGGGCCCCTATAGATGTGAGCTAGCCAGCAGGGTCCTTCGTTGATCTCTGTTTGGAATGAATGTTTCCTATGTTCTGCCCCAAGAGCAGGTCGACCTGCTTTGCGCCTTTCCCTCCCTTGAAAAGGGAGTAGAAGAAGAAAGAGAGATGCAGGTGCCGCAGTGGAGGGCTGCAAAATAATGTGGACCACTTCTGGATCCTTTGTTTAGCGCGACCGCCTTTCATGCTTCCCCCGCATCAGAACGAGGCTGGCATTCGACCCCGCGTCCTCGGGCCTAGCAGCCGAACATAGCAGCCGCTGCAGCAGGTCTTGCTACGCCTTATGTAGTGCTGACCGATGAGAGAAAGTCGTTTGGAAGAGGCCATATATATGGCCGCCCTGCGTCGCTGACACTCGTGAAACGGCGGGCCGCGGCGTCCCCTCCATGCTCATTATAGTGTAACCAGCAAATTCGAACGAGGAACGAACCAGCCTCGCCTAGGGGACGAATGAGGCAACGCGAAAAATTGCGGTTCGCTTAATGCGGACGCTGCGAAGTTTTTTTGTTTGTTTGTTTGTTTCGCTTCCTAGAGTGGGCTGCTCCGTGCATTCACTTTTTCTGAGGCTGCACCGATGCCTGTGTTTGTTAAAGGTGTATTCACGCACAGACCGCTGGTCCGCTGACCAGACTTTACCGAACCGTAAGAGGTCCGCGCCTGGCCGGAAGGCTGTTGCAGAGGGAGAAATTCCAGAGCCTTTTGTTTGAGCAGGGGATGACCGTCCCTTTGAACTCTGTATGGGTTACAATATCCCAACGAAAGTACACGCCTGTTCTGCTTATCGCTACCCGCTCCGACCTTCGCCTTTACAAGTAGATATAAGCAGCGGATGAGTCATGAGCACACATGCTCCGTTCATTTACATAGGCCATAGGTCTGTGGATCAGTCACAGATAAAAGGTCAAGCGCGAACCTTTCGGACCATAGTGATACGTCGCTTAGTTTGGTGGCATGTTTATTCGGTCCATTCTGTCACTGTAACAGCTGGTACAGCGGCTTGTTACGATTTGTTGTAACTGCACGTGCCTACAATTTTGTGTGTGTTGGGAATATTGACAATACAGTACGGTTTAGCGGGAAACTAATAATTGCTAACGAAGGCTGTATTTCGCGTGAGACGCAGTGAGACGCGCTTCGGCTCCGGAGCTTCCGGCGCACTGCGAAAAAAGAGAAAAATATTGTGGGAGCAGTATAGCCGCCATCTTACGTATAAATGCTCGTGCTCACGCTCGTGCTGCAAACAGAATATGGTGCCTCAGACATGTGCGCTGTTTCCTACTAGCCTTTGTGAGATAATACAGTCAAAACCCGATTTAACGAAAGTCCCGATTTAACGAAGATATCGTAATTCCCCCACAGACGCCCATAAGATCCAATGCTTTGACTAATTCGAAATAACGAAATCAATTCCGTGATCTGTTCCGATGTAACGAATCTTTTCTTCGAAGAATCAAGGTTGAAAGGGGCTATTTTTGGTCTATTTTGTAGAAAGCACCCTCAAAATTTATTCATCGCGAGCCCACGATAAAAGCGCGGGGCACCTTCGTCCCGCTTTCTTTCAAACTGCGCGGCGCAAAACACGAGTGTTGTAGGGTTCAGTTAAATTCACCAGGTGGTGACAGCGGTAAAAAAAAAAAAAAAAAAAAAAAAAAAAGGTATCAAGGGGCAGTGTTAATGTTCGGTGCTTTTTTGTGGCGTGCTTCGTGTGGTTCGTTCACCATTGCATTTCTTCGGATATTTCCCCGTGCCTTTGGGTGCATGCTTCTCTCAAGCTTTTTTCTTTCCTTTTATGACCTGATCAAGGCTACTGTTGTGTGCAGCCTGCCGCAATATTGTATTGTCACAGAAGCCAGTGAAACTGATTCAGCAGGTTTACTTAGAAC